>NW_010334981.1:98923-124248 GCF_000700745.2 Antrostomus carolinensis
TCGGAGTATCTGCCATTAGCCACTTTCAATGCTCAAGTGTTTTGAGAAGCACTTAAGCTCATCTTCCATCCTACCTGTGCACTGTACAGCAGCTGTTTGAGGGAACCAGCCATGTGAGGAGATGAAATCTTCAGTGGCAGTATTATTCCTCCCTGTCTGAGTGCTGGGCTGTGCTGTCTCCAGGTGGTTACCCTGCTGCTGGTTTTGTGGCTGTGCTGGTGGTCGTATTGAGAGAACTAATGCCCATTTTTTTCGTAGGTTTTGCTTTCTGGTCTGACTTATGGCACAGCCACTGTAGCTAGCTGGTGGAGAGAAAATGGAGGAACACAGGGAGGATGAGAATAGCTTCAGCTGGCCCTGGATACTTGTTTTCTGAAACCATACTTTAAAACAATGCACCCTCATACAGAAATAACCTAAGAGGTAACTATCTCTTCTGCCAGAAACCAACTGAGACAAGCTACTTCTTTTACCCTAAACAAGAACTAAGATACCATCTCCCAGTGAAGTTGAAGGGAATTTGGTTCGAATCATCCTATATGCTCTTAAGTAGCTTGTAATGGCTCAGCAGTTTTATTTCAGCTGAAAGAGTGGAGTGACAAAATATGTACAATAATTTTAAGATGACAGTTCAGAGTAATGCTCAGAAATTGTATGTGATTTTTTTCAGTGAAATGAATGATTTTTCTGGTACCTCTTTGTTTATACATGTTTTAATAATAAACCTGGCAAGTTTATTTTCAGTTGGGGTTTTGACAGTTTGGGGTTTTTTTTTTAATAAAAATAATATACAGATATAGACATAGAGAGTGTGAGGCACTCTTACCTTTCAGCAGTACTTTGGGATATTTGAATGAAAGAAGAAATGATTTTAGTTTCTTATGAAGATATTTCTGTTGTACGAGCTTCACTTATAATTTATATCAGATTGAGTTTACAGAATCGTGGCTATGCATGACTTGCAGAGATGTCATTGCAGAGTGTGTTGATGTGTCCGAATTGGCTTTAACTGGCTGGCTGAAATATCAGTAGGGACAGCACAGGCAGTTTCAACCCATGTGAGCCACTCCAGTAGGCAGGCCAGCAAAGAAGGATGTGCTGTTGTGGCATCGCTATTGAATTAGCTCCCCTAAGTCTAATTCTTCTGTATCCGTTAATCAGGCCTGTTGCGGTATAGGCAAACATTTTGAGAAAATAAGAAAACCAATTACTAAGGCAGTGTTTTGTCAGCTGATTTTCACAGAATCACAGAATGGTGGGGGTTGGAAGGGAGCTCAGGAGATCATCCAGTCCAACCCCCCTGCCAAAGCAGGTTCCCTAAAAAAGGTTGCACAGGAAAGTGTCCAGGTGGGTTTGAACATCTCCAGAGATGGAGACTCCACACCCTCTCTGGGCAGCCTGTCCCAGGGCTCCAGCACCCTCACAGTAAAGAAGTTAATTTTAATCTAACAATTTTAACATGGTGTCAGGTCAAGAGAGTAGCTGCCTCATCTTGTGGCTGAGCATTCATAAGCCCAACTGAAATGAACTGGGTGTAAAGAATGGACAGTCAGAAATGAGTCTGTCAGGTGATGCATTGGTGAATGTAAATGGTAAAGGCTCCTGCAGAAGTTACAATGAATGGTATGTGAAATGATGCTGTAGTATCTTACTTGTCAAGTAAGAAAACACTAGGATGTAGAAAGTGGAGTAATAAGAATTTGATATTATATGGACCATATTTGGGGACATAACATAATGTCTGTTTTATAGTAACGTTTATTATTTCAGTGGCAGATTTGGAGTATACACAAAAATGTTTGCAGCAGCTCTAAGTGTGATTAACTTATTTCCTCTTTACTAGTTGTTCATTTTCTACTTTAAAACATTTTGCTGCTTCTGAACTGCTTTATTCACAATCCCTTTACAAGCACATAGGTTGCAAGGTAACTTGTGTTGTTTTAACTGTTTAAGTGTCTGAAATGCTTTAATTGCCTTTTTTCTTTTATGAGTGAATTTTTAACAGAGATTGAGTTCACTAAAGCTAACTCAAAGCTGTGCCATAGAACGAGTCAGCAATTTGCAATGGAGTATAGCTTATTTTTTAAATAACAAGTATTAAAAGCTTTTATTAAAGCAAACCGTATTATAGTACAAGAGGCATCAGCTTAGCAACTCTTTGAATAGTGTCTTGATTTTAAATCGTAAGGCTTTTTTAACCATACCTTCAGAAAGTTTGGGAGTTGTTGGAAGTGCAAGCTTTTTTTTTTATTTTTTTTTTTTCAATTACACCATAAAGTGTAAATTTATTCAGCCAAAGTGAACAAAGTACTGTTAACTTAAGATTAGTATTTTGTATTTTTTAAAGAATTCTAAACCATCTAAAATCTTGAAAAAGTTTCTGTATTTTTTAATTCATATTTCAGTGAGGGGAAGACTGAGCAGAGCTACCTCTGCCTAGTGGTTAGAACAACAATTCTGTGCCAAGACAAAACCTGTTTTTCTCATGAAATCAAATTAAATATGTGACCTGTTTTTTCTGTCTGTCTATCTTCTGGGCTGTAAAATGAAGTTATTGTCATTAACATCTGTACTTTGTTCTTATGGGATGAAAAACAGTTCATAAATGGAGTAAGTATGCAACTGCATCAAAGAACTGGTGCTTTTAACACTAATTTCGTGCATCCATCTGCTGTAATGCCCCAGCATGTTCTCTGTGATAATGCACCATCAGCTTGTTCCCGGCAGTACAGCTCTACAAAGTATTAGAATAAGAGTAGCATTTCATTTGTTCTGCAGTTAACTTCAATTTTCAATAATCAAGATAGACAAATGGGAAGAAATAGTGACTGTTGTCTCCAAAGTATATTTGTATAACAAAATGGAGATATAATTGCATTCCAGTACTGAATTTTTACCACTAGCTTAAGGTAAGTAAGCATGACTAACAGTAGCAGTGAAAATAAATTAAAAGATAAATTTTAAATGTGTGACTCATTGGAAAAGGCTTTTTTCCCCCTACATGCTACACTGGTTACTAAAGCAATTGAGAAAACAGCTAGAGGAACTATTTGTGTGTGATTTTTATACTGTATTTTGGAGAAAGCATCGATACCTAATTCTTTATCCTCTACTTTTTCTATGTTTCATGGCCTTTACTTATATTATGCAATGTGCGTTGTACAAGGCGGAATAAACTGATTTTGTCAGCAGCACTTGCTGGTTTTGTTTCAGAGAGTTATAAGGTACATTTCCAGCAAGTGCCTTGGTAATTGAATGTCACGACCTCTTTGTCTCATAGAAATTAGCAGGAAAATCCTACAAGTTAATAAGGATTGAATTGTTAAAGAGAGATTAATTCTGAATTCATAAGGCAACAGGATATGTTAGAAATGAGGAGTGTGATTTTGGAGTTACAAGAGCTGTAGAGCTATCACTTGAATTATTTTTAAGAGGAATAAATATGTACATAGTCTAGACAGTGCTACTTTTGTACTGGCAGGGTCAGCTGCAACTAAATGCTAATACAAGAGCTGATTCCAACACAGAGAGGGGAAAAAAATAGAAAAAGCCAAAGATGAAGAATATGCTGGAGGCCTCAAATGTTAGTTCACAGTGTGTTTTGGAAGAGTCATCCAGAGGTCTTTCTACAAGGGAAAAAATGAATATTGAAGTGATCCAGAACTGCTTTTTAAATAACGTTATAGTGCTTGTCTTTCTTCTCACATATTTGCTACCCAACAATCAGATTATCTGTGTATACCTCAGAGTTCCTGCTATGAGACTCGGCTGGGCTTTGGAAATGCAGCTTGTCTGAGTGTTACATCCTCTTTTTATATGAGCTGAGGATAACTACATGTTTATATTCAGGGAGTGCAAAATCTTCCTTTTGTTTGTTGCTTTAATTTCCTTTTTCTTGAACTATTTTTACTCATCTGTCCGTTACTTCCAAACTTTTTGATCTTACTCTTTGCTCACTGGTACCCCTCTAGCTCCTTTTCCCCTCTTTTCCTTTTTTATCCCTTCTCCTTTTTTAACTCTTCTTTTTTTTTTTTATCCCTTCTCCTTTTTTTCCTCCCCTCTTCATTATTACTGCTTCTCTCCCTCTTTTTCTTCAATTCCATGTACATGCAATAATATTAAACATTGGATTCTTGGTGCTTCTCATATGACGTTATATTTTTTATCTGGTTAATATACTTCAAATAATTATAGATTCATTAATTGCTGCTTGAATTAGAATGCCAGAAATGTCTGCACTACTGCCTGTATTGAAATAGTATGATAAAATATAATGTTTTTAAAGATTTCTCTTACTTTGTGTGGAAACTTGAAATTTTGACTACCTAGTTAGTCTATGGCATTTATTAATAGAATTAATAATCAGTTGTATGCTTATGCAATTTAGCAGGCCATCAAGTCAAAGCCTGAAGGGTGTGCCCCTTTCACTCAGCTGCTAATATTAGTTGTAGACAAAAGAGAAATACCCCTGACAGCAGTTGTACCTTCCTAAACTGACTTTCCTAATAACCCAAATGGTTGGGGAATTGCTGAGCATGCCATTTTGAATCAAAGCAGTGCGTTGCTATATGCCATCTATTACTAACTGGGTCCCTCTGCAGAGCACGCTGAATTCCAACAGTCCTGAAGTCATTCCACAATCTAGATCCGTGATCGTTCCGTCTGGAGTCGCCAGGAGCTCAGGCCAAGCAGTGGCATTTTGCCATTGGTCTGTGGAAAACAATCGGTAGCTGCGGGGAGAGTTTGCGGAGGAATTTGGGATGAGTGCAGATAGGGACAAGAGGGCTTGAAGGCTTCTTGTGCTTCCTCAAATCCAACCATGGAAAAGCACATTCTGGCTGGTGCTGCAGTATCCACACTGCACATGTGCATTGTTCTACAGCTTTATGTTGTGGAGTTAGGACTCATCTTCTTGTTAGTATACATCTGGGGAAAGGAAAACTCTAAACGTGCACTAGGTTTATATGCGTGAATGTCTGGGTTACTCTACTTCCTTAGAGCCTTAGAACACAAGAGAATTAAACTGATTGTTTGAAAAACTGAAGAAGAAGAAAAGAGAAAGTTAAGCTGTACTATTAGCTAATTTTCTTTCAATTGGACTTCTACAAGAACAAAATGTATTGCTGCCACCAGTTGTTTGAAATGTTTCTGTGATGCCAGGCATTTAAATTCAAATAAAAAAATGCCTCAGGGTTGCACTGAAAGTGAATGAATTACACTGGCAGCTGGTATTAGTGTTGCTGTTACTTGTCTGTATTGTAGCAGTACCTAGCAATAAAACAAATATTTACACATACACATCACAGTTCGTCCGTGGTGACTGCAACTTTGGCATTTAAAAACCAAATAAGGTGGAGCATAAGAATATGTTTTTGCCTGGCAGCTGCCTGTGATTTCTCCTCGTGGATGCACTAAAGAATCCTCATCACTGCCCTAAATTCTTTTCTACTTGGCAGTATACAAATGTTTGAGTCAAAATCATCCTTGTTCAGAGAAATTTAGTCTAAGGTACAGTACAAAGTTGCAGAGTGAATAGTGTTACAGTTTTTCGCTATTATTTTTTCTTCTATTTGTTATTTGGGTTTTTACTGTTTTCTCATTGAAGTAATTTAGTAGATCAAAGTTTGAGGATGGTTGACCATTTTTATGAGCCTGTTATTTATGAGTGGATTGACAACTTTATACTCTCACATATACAATAATTATAAATTGTTAAATGTTGCTGTGTACTATAAAACTCTTCTTGTAGATGCTTGGGTCTTCTCAGGAATATTTCCTGTGTCACCCTTGTTTATACTATGAATATGTTTGCTCAACTGAAATGTCCTGCTTTTGACAGCCAGATTTAAAGAACTATATTTGGGTCTGACTTCAAAGGAATTCAGTGGATTTAAAGCCTTCAGGGTCTTTTCAACTGAACTGGCTCCTTTTCTTGTTAATAGCAACAGGCTATTAGCATTATATTAGCATTTCATGTTAATATTTATTTTCATATAAACAGAATATTTGAGGCAACTGGTAATTTATTTATTATAACTGGTATTTATTATAACTGATAATTATTAATAACTGATAATTGTTAATAATCAGACAAATGAAAGCTACCAGGTGAAAAAGATTTTAACCTATGTACAGCATGGTTTTATAGAAAGCTTCACTTTTCACCTAATGGAGATGTTAAACCTTTTTCTGATGCTCAGGAATAAGAATAAGAATAAGAATAAGAATAAGAATAAGAATAAGAATAAGAATAAGAATAAGAATAAGAATAAGAATAAGAATAATAAACAACCACAATTATATTTGTGAAAATAAGCACTGATTTATATGAGAATGCATTTTACGTACGTATCTGCATGTGGTTAAGGAAATATCTGGTCCTTATGGTAGCTAGATAAACAAATATTATTGTACTACATGCAGTAGGGAATTACACTGTGCACTTTGTCATTCATCCACTGATATCAAATCTGAGTGGAACTAAAAAAGGAAAATATCTTTATTCAAGACATTTTTTTGTTTGTTTTTGTGCAAACAGAGGTTGCACCTTTGTCCAGTGGAGATGACAGTACAGCTACTGCTTTCTTCAGATCTGAAGGTGATAGTACAAGCAGATTTGACAGCTACTCATTGACCCAAACCCTCTTTGCTGTTGGACAGTTTGCTCTGAGTGACAAGAGACTGACCTCTTAAACAGTTAATATCTCTTTGTGAGAAATGAAAACTGATATTTTAGATGTTCCAGGTGGATCTATGGAAATATCTTTACTAGGCAAGGTAAATGTTTGCCCACATAGAAGCGAGTAACTCTTCAGACTCTTTCAGAAAGGCAGTTCTTGAAGCTTTATTTGAACAAGACTCCAAATACCTTTCCTATACCCGATCTATTAATTGGCAATTAGTGTTAATAAGTAAGTAATAATAACTGAATTTTATTAAATTATTTTATTCTGTCCTCTACAGTGTGCCATCCTTTTTGCTTTGACTTTCTCTCTGCAGAATCTGTAGTACTTTTTTATCACGCTTTTAAAAAAGCCTAATACCTAACATAGAGCTTATTTAGATGAACTAGATGTTCTTCATTGTGTCCTATGATTTTTTATTTCTTTTTAAATGAATCAGGGTACTTGGAAGACAACTAACGCAGCATCAGAGCCAAGTCATTAACTAAATTCAGATGCTTTTATTTGTATTATGTTTAAAATCTGCTGTCTGGACAAGCTTGATAATGTAAACTGTACAAAAGCAAGTTGGGTCACACTTGGTAATCAACTTTTCTGTGGTATTTCAAATCCACATTGCTTTATGCAGCCCTGGACCCTTTTCTTAAGCCATCAAAAGAGCTTAGAGAGAATCTTGCAGCATCTTCTATACGGAAAAATATTTAAAGATCTATAAAATAACTTGTTTCTGTTGTAATGGAAGAAAATACAAACTTAGCTTAATTTCTGTCCTAAAAATGCGTTTCCTCCGGTCTGCTTCCTTCAGATTATTGAAAAATTGGCTTATGACTATTTATTCACAAACTTTTAGTTCTTCATGCTGTTCTGTAAGATGGCTTTTTTTCTTTCATATTTTTTGTCTCTGTACCGTCCTTGACTGCTTAGTATCTCCTTTGCTAAATTAAACATACCTGCTGATTTCCACACGGTGCCTTATATTAAGTTTGTCATGAAGAAGTGTTTAATTAACTGCAGAGATAGGGTGGGCATTTCAAAATACAATAGAATGAAAACTAGTATGTCAGTAAATTTGTGGAGGAAGAACAGAACCACTGAGCTCTACTGGTTTATTGTGGGTTTCCACCAAAAGAAATGCCCAGGTGCAGTGTTAATGCTCTCCCACAAAAAAATGAATCAATTAGTAAGTCCGGGACGTGGAACTATGCAGATAACTATGCAGAGGATGATGTACAGCCATCTTAGTATTAAGACAGTGGATTTTAAAAATTAAATAAAATAACGAGCCCTAAAATTTTAATCTAGAAAAATTGAGTTATTCAAACTTAAAAAGGCAAAGAGAAAGGCAGAAATAATTCAGAGGATATGATTTATCAGATTAAATGGATAGTCAATAACATCTGCTACAGGAATATGCTGTCCCTGAGTAGCAGATGGCAGGCTTGAGCTGTGTATATTCCCATACTGATCAATAACTCTGGTAGACTTGTTTCCAGGAGGAGGACAGGCTTTTGTGAGCCATGAACATCCGGGCAGTCAGCTCCAGATGACACATCTGACAGGACTGCACTGAGCTGATGGGGTAGCAGCAGGAGCATTCTTTGGTTCCTGGATTCCTTTCCAGCCTCTTGCCCGTGGCCCACTGTAATCTTCAGGTTTGCCAATGCCTGTGTCCAAGAGAGCAGCGTTAATAAGTGAAGATCATTTTGGAACCTAGGGGTAGTGCAAGGTGTCCAGGGGAAAGGCAGAGTGAGCAGACCTGCAAATTTTTTCAGCTGTTCTGGAGAAGTGTATTCTAATTTCCAATATGCCTATTTACTATAGAAACAAACATGGAATAAAGTACCTTGGTGCTTTGTTAGATACACTGGTTTGTAAATGTGGACACATCATTGGTCAGGAGTATAATTTTTCATAAACTAGTGGAAATCTTTTGCCTCAACAATTTTAAAGTGAAATAATGGAGAGAAGACTTGTCTCTTCCCCAGTAAGAAAAGAAAAAACATCTGCAACTTCTGTGTTCACTAAGTGTTTATTATGTACCCCTTCCTGTTCTTTCTGGGGTTTCATTTTCATTTATTTCTATTTTTCCTCACATTTTAAAAATAAATCTCTAGTATGTATTTAATTTATTGCCAGTCTGCTGTAATTAAGTTGCAGATAAACATATGGTTACCATATGACAAAGTGATATTGAACGGAAACGCTTTGTAAGAGACACAAGAGTGGATGTACTCAGGCCTAGGTAATGCTGTAAACATAGAACTAGGAGGATAAATTAGTAGTGACATAGTGAATAGTGACCAAGTGAATCATGTACTGTTAGAATCGTGGTTGAATCAAGCATGAAAAATAATGTTATGGAAATGTGAAAGAAGGAAAATGAATTGCAATGGAAATAAGGGTAGGGGCCAAAAAGGAGAAGCTGTAATCAACTAAGGATAAAAAGAAAAAGAGAACAAAGCAAAGGAGCTTCATTGGCAAGTGACTAATGCTACGTGGGCTTTGGGCTGGAGGTGAGTAAGGCTTCCTCCCAGTTGGTTTCAGGTACTAGTGTAGAGCATTGACTTAACTTTAAGGGACGGTTGTAAGATTGAATCTTCCCTAAGCAATCTATAGTTCTGGAGTTACAGATCTGGTCTATGAAAAAACACAGGGGGCTGCAGAGCAATTTTCATCCACGTAACCAGCTGTACGTACACTGCTGGAGGAAAGCAGGCATATCCTGAGCTTGTGAGGAGATTTTGGTAAATGCTTTCTGCAAAGATTTCCCCTGTTCAGGGTGACATTCATGCTATTATTCCTCAAGTCTGCCCCCCAAATTCTCCTTCCCTCTACTTTCCTCTACTAAAAATGAAAACATCCCTCTTGGTAATGTCACTTGTGGTTTTAGTTTTAAAAGAAGGGAGCTGAGCAGGCGTGTAAGATGTAAGATGACTGCCACGTAGACAAAGCTAATTTTCATTGGGCACTTCTTTTTGTAAACTACTTCTTTGGGTCTAATCACACTTGTAGTTTTGTGTCATTTGCATAACAGATCACCAGGACTGTTTTACTGGAGTAAAATGTTTACTTAGATGGGAAGATGGAAGATGTGTTTATTCTGAGACATAATTACGAGTGGTGAAGTTTCATAAATCCACTTTGCAAATACAGTGTTTTTGTGCCATGTAATTTAGTTGACAAGTGCATTATCTTTTCTTGGTTTCAGTTCATTTAATCGAACAAAATGAGAAACTTCATGGCACACACACAGCCTTCCCCAAAACATCTGTGGTGTTAATCCCACAGATACCGGACTCAGTCATATTTTGTCTTTTAAGCCAAGTATAGAAGTGAATAGAATTTGTACAGCATTAGTAGTTTTTAAAATATCTTTAACATTTTAAGTATTAATAGATCTCTGCATTAGAAAAAGCAATAAATGGAGTTTTGCATCCTGTGAAATTGCTGTAAAATTATGCTAGAGTGCAGAAGGTGGAGCTGATTGAGTGCGTTCTGTGCAGTGCTAGCTACCATTTAAGAAATACAGAATATTTTGTGTTAAGTGTTTCTTAAAGTGTTCCATATGTTTTACCACAGAGGGAAGTTAGAATGAGAGTTTTTTCTTGGACCTAAGTATTCAAGTTATCTGTAGAATGCTGCCTCAGCAATTTTGTATTGTATTTTCTTATTCTAATTTTGTGGCACTTAGGGACGTGGTTTAGTGGTGGACTTGGCAGCATTAGGTTAACGATTGGTCTCGATTATCTTAAAGGTCTTTTCCAACCTAAATTATTCTATGATTCTGCGAGGATCTATCACAAACTCATATGATGTATATCAAGCAAGGAGTGGGAGACTGATTCCTGAAGTATGCTATTAGGAGATACTACCATAACTGGGATGCTGATAAACTTCCTTGTTCTAGAAACTAAAATTTAAAAAATACTGATTTTTAGTGAGATCCCAGTTCTGCATTGCTCTTAGTTAGGGAATAGCCACAGCATTGCTCCAAATATCAGTAGACAATGGTGTAACTCTGGATAAATTGCTTTCTAAATGTTCCTCTATTGCTGTGTGGAATTAATTTAAAAAAAAAACAAAAAACCAAAACACTAAAAAAAACCCTAAAAAACAAACTTACAAAAATAGTTTCAAACTGTGAATCATACCTGTACATACACACAGTAAATGGCTGGACAAGGGAAAAACAGCGGATTGAGGATTCACTGTTCACTGCATCTTTGATTCTGTGATTCTGATTCTTGTCCCGTTGGCTCCTTACACGCTGTAAAGCAAAAGCCCATGTGTAAATGTTCAGTGTAATGTAATCAATGCTGTATGTGCCAAATACAGATTTTAGATAATACAGAATTTGTTTCCATAGAAAGATACCAAAGAGAATATGAAGTGGCATGTAAAGACTACTTTCTTTTTCATCCAAAAAATACTTGGCATGGGATAAAGTGGTTTTTCCTTCACAATGTAAATGTTTAAGCCTTACAAATACCCCAGTAGCTCCAAATGGCCTTTGTTTCCAGTATTAAGCTGATGAAAAACAAAGATTTAAACATGTCAGCCTGTAAGGTAAACATACTCGGTTAGATTCTGAGGTGCATCCCATGAAAGTAAATTCTCAGTAGTTCTCTCGAAGTAAGTTACATTCTGTTCTATAGTCATCATTTTTTTGATATTTTATGAGTCTGTATTTTACCTGTGCAACTGACAGTTTTGAAAAAGAAGGGGAAATTCAGCCACTTTACATTTGCCTCAGTTCTATGTGTACAAGAACAAATCTTGACAGACAAAGCTGGTCAATTTACCCATAAGTTAACAATTTATGTTGTTCGTGGGTAGTTATGCAATAGTCTGGTGTGTGTTTATTTGGCCAGATGTAAAGTAGCAGAGGGTGCTTGGTCTGCCCACAGTTGACATTGTCCTTATAACACTGGAATTATTTAAGTGCAGCAATCCTAACACTGGGTTTCTTTGTGAAAAACTAAACATCTGTATCCCTCCTGTATGTCTAATGCTTTCCATTTGGTGGATCCTAAACAAGCTCCTAAGGAGACATAGTATAGAATTGCTGATTATGCTCATACATTTAAACTGTAATTACCATGTTTCTTTCTTTATATACCTTTTTAGAAGCTCCTTTAAATGAAACTTGAGGTGAAACCTAATCTAACATGTAGCACATTAAAACCAAAATGTCTTTCTGTAGGAATTTTCCCTTTGTGGAGCATTTGTCTGACTCAGTAATTCCAGTTCATCAGACTGGAAATCTTTTAATGAATGTTGTGATACGGTGCTTTCCATAGACAAATTTTGGCCCTTTCAGGCTTTGAAATATTTAATGACACTGGTAGTGTTTACAGTATTCTATTAAAAATTCACAAACACTGCTACTGTACAGCAAAAACATCCACATAAAGAGCATCAGCTTAAGCATGGACAAAGTTGTGGCATCAGCAGGCAATGGATTCCTCTTCTCCTTGTGTATTCTAAAGGCTCTAGACTTTTCCTGTTGATTTTCAGTTCAAAAGAAGTCTCAAAAAAAAAAAAAATGCAAGCTTGAGACAAAACCTTCTCAAAACCGTGGCTATCTGATGCATCTTCATCTGCTATATTACAGGTTTTTCTTTCATCCTTGTATTCAGATTTGGAGTGTACATCAATTTCTACAGTGCTGCTCTTGCCCAGTCAAGCAGTGGAGAGGATGGAAGGAAGAAAAAGAAACTTCTTTTTAGATACAGTTTTACTCATTTCTCGGCTCCATTGTTTTGGCAGACTGTTTGGTCTTATCTGTTGAAGTCTGAGGTGCATGTTGGTACCAGAAAAGTTAAATTCCTTGGAGAAATCTTTCATTGACTTAGGGTGTGCCACCAAGCCTTAGAAATATGAGAAAGTATAAATCCTTGATATATTTTCATGTTGGTGACAGCTGTTTTACAGGATAAAATATTTCAGTTACTTGAAATATATTAACAAATATATTGTCCAATATCTAAAAATGAAACTCACCAAAGCAACTTAAGTTACATTTCTAGGAAGATAACCGATTGCAAAGGTATATGCAGCTCTCAGTTTATAGATTAACATATGTTGTGACTTGAGGATAAGTGTTTTTGGTGAAGTTAGCAATGTGCATAAGAACAGATAAATTGTTCATAAATGGAATTGTAGTTAGTAGAAGTAGAAATATAAACTATTTTCCATAAATGCACTTAACTTTCATTGTGTAGCTTGGTGATTGCTGGTTTTAAGTATCTGTAGGACTTGGTCATGGTAACAATAAAATTATTCCTTTTGTTGTTATGTGAGTTAGACTGCTGTAACTTAAAAATCAGATTGCTGCTAAGACCAGAGAATGAGGCTGTTGCAGAACACACACAGTGACTCTGAATTCAGACTTGTCAGTGGCGCGCGGCAGTACATTGGGATGGCTTCCCACCTGATGGCTACTTACAGGGATTGACCTCCATTTTCGCAGTGGGTAACAGACTGGTGGCAGTGGGTTTGATGGTTTAATGCTTCTGGAATATAATAATTTTGTTATTGGTATTCTACAGTATCTAGATTTTTCATAATTTTTGCAAATAATTTGTATTTGAATTCCTGAAGTTGCATTGACGTCATTACTTAAGGCTATTCAAGGTTATTTAATGCTACCACCATGTGTATTACTTCAGTGGATGATTCTGTGGCCTTAGCTGAGCAAAACATAGGTATAAATCACCCTGAATCAGAGCCTGAATGGACCATCTTTGATCAATTTAGAAGTAGCTTACACCTGTGGAGGCACTCACAGCAGCATGACTTGCTTTGCACTCTATCCACAGTCCTTCTTACAGGATGGCAAGCTCAAAATCAGCAGCAAGTGTGACCTATTGTTCCATCAAAGAGCAGAGTAATGTATTTTCTTCCCTAAGTGGGTTAGAAGCAGATTTATCTGCTTTTAGTATAGCTTCTGCCTTGCCAATTTTGGTTTGCGTTCTTAGTCATGGCTCTTAAGCTGAATAACCTGAAACATTTTCATTAGAAGAGTTTTATTCTTCAGAAAATGGCAATGCAGTTTTAAACAGCTGAAGAAGAATATATTTTGTTCACAAATAGATACTCTGAGTATATTCACTTAGATGACTCGGTGTGTGTGCGTGTAAAATCTGTCATGGGAGACCCATCTGCCTGGGACGGTTGTCCCTTTGTGATTTGGGAATATTTCTGTTTTAGACAAAAGTTCCCACAAGATTCTCTGCTTGGACTCCTGAAGGAGCTGGAAAAACAATTTCCGTCCAGAAGTAATAATAGCATGGGCTTTTGGTTTTGATCACAAACTGACATTTAGAAGTCATCTGAGGAAAGATATTTCTTTATTAAAGTCAGTTTTTGCTTAATGCAGTTGTAGCTGATCTTTCCCATCTGGTGTCATGCTGCTTGATGTGCTATCTTTCACTTGCCCCGTGTCCACTTCACAAGATCCCACAGGAGCTACTGACTCTCCCCGGAGACCTTTCAGGGGATGGGGACATTCTCTTGCCCTGGTTATTGCTCGGCTTTTCCCTGAGGAAAACTTAGCAAAGTTGCACAGCAGAGAGTATGAGGTGATAATTTGGTACCCAGAGTGTATTTGGAATTGTAGCTGTCAGGACCATTGCAGTTTGTGCGCAGCGTGTGCCTGGTTCTTCCTTTACGTGCCAGATCCCCACGTTTTTCCTGTGGGACACAGGCTTTATACGTTTTAAATGTAGAATATGAAAGGTAAGTGGTGTGATTGCATTTCCTGGGGTTTATTCCCTAAACTGTCAGTGTTTGACATCGTTCACTTAATCCTGGCTGCGGTGGTTTTGCTTCCTGCTTCTGCCACACTGTCGTTCTAAGGAGTCACTCTTGGGTGAGACGGGCCATACGTCCTTACGTTGTGACACCAGTTTTAGGGCATAATACGCCTGCAGAGAGACGCAGATATTTGTGTTTTGGCTTTTTGTGTGGTTTGTGGATTGCTAAGATATGATCTTTCCTGCTAAGAAGCTGGATTTTATCCCAAACCCTGTGAATTTCACACAAGATCAGATTCTCACAGCATTCAGATGGATTTGCCAAAACCCTGGCATTTATTTAAGGCACAGAATCACCACTTGCTGTGCGCGGAACTCGCCGGTGCAGTCTCTCCCAGGTACGAGGAAGCTTTTAGACAACACAAAATTACACACTTGGAGACGTCCTTGAGATACCTCTGGTTTGTGTACAACATAAAATATTACCGACTAGCGGGGGGTGAATGTGTTGACGATGGCAGCTGCACAGGAACTCCCAAACGAGTCATGGGTGCATTTTACAGTGGTTTGAAAATTGGAACTCTTATCTAGTCCCTCTGATCTATTTTCTCTTGTGATTCCCAAAGGTCTCAGTATGGGCAGATGCAGATAAAACATGACTCATGTTTAGCTATGATACACTTGGGATCTCTTGTAAACGAGGAACTTAAGAGTTCACCAGACATAAGCTAATCCTAAATTTCTAGTATTTGCAACCTGGAGCTAAAGAGGTCGCTGGGTTCTCTGAGACCTGGGATGCCCGACAAAGCAAGGCACGTCGTGAATATCAAAGACACGGGTTACTGAGAAGGAAAGCCTGAAAAACTTGTTATATTTTGTCATTAGAGGAGCATAATTCCACAGGGAGTAAAGCTGGAAAGAGAGCCCCGTTCTGCTGGGTGAGGGCCCTTAGATCAGCCACGTTTCAGTGCTGTGACTGCTGTGCCCTTTGTGGCCCCGTACGTGTCTTTGTTCCCAGGATAGATCGTGGCCTTTATCCCCATGGTAAATACAGTACTAGAGACTTTGTAGAAATTAAAACTGGCGAATTCCATGTGTTTTATGTCATTTGGCGTTGTGCACAAACCCCCTTCAGTTTGTCATAAATTCCTAAACCAGAGCAAGGTCACATCTGGTAGCAATTTCAGTCTGCCAGATGAGGCAGAATCCTGTCAAACCAAACTCATTTTCTCCGGCGCTTTTCAAAGAGCAGCTCTCCTGCTCCTTTTCCGTACGACAGACCACTCGCCCTGCGAGCGCTGTGGAATCATCTGGGCTGACAGACTTTTCACACTTTATAAACTGCAATTTTTGGAACGTGGTTTTGTATCCAATACATCAGACAAGTACAAGTGTTAAAGTCTTCACGGTAACAGCCTGTGTCTGCGTTCTGTTTTCTTTTGCAAGAGCACATCCCTGCAGGACGCAGTAATTGTGTTTGATGTACACACATCTCCTCAGACTCAGAGTAACCTGTCACCTTACACACTGTGTAGCTTCTAAAGAATCCATACATAGCTACTATTCTGCTTTTCCTTTACATGTTTTTAAAATAGTTATAGCACAAGTTCTGTGTCTTAGCTAATTCAAGATGCATTGAAGATTGTAAATTATTAGCTGCACTAACAAAGTCATGGAACAATGATCAGTCCTTTCACGCTGTAGTACTTGCAAATAGCTCTAATTCCCAGTAACATGAAAGTTTAATACTAGTCGGTAGTTTTATATGTTTTATTATTTTCCTTTCTCACATTATGTTTTGATAATAGTGGTTATTTTGGTATGTGATTGCACTGTATGGAACTGGGTGATCCACTTTCTCAAAAGGAGTAGCAAAACAGAGTGTACTAGTAAGGGGGCTTGAGGGTTTTTTGTGAAACTGTGATGTATTATAATGTGTTATTAAATCAAATTAACAGAACTTAGTTTAAAAATATTCTTTCAAGGTGTCTTAGTCTTGCATAAGGACTTCTAAGGCCTGTTTGTACAGGTGCATGATACTGTTTTTTTTCCTCTGAGGTGGCCAAATTTACGTATCTCTTGATATCACATGAATGATTCTAAAAAAAACAAATTATCAGAACTTAGAAAGCACATCAGAATTATAAACTATTAGTATTGTTACTCTTAATTATTAAAAATGCAAGCTCAAAGTGGCAGCATATTAAAATGCATTGCAACTGGAAAGGCCACGCTAGAAACCATCTTATCTACTCTGATTTTTCTGACCTAATTTATACCCTTTTGAACCTGTTTGTTCACAGAACAGATATCCTGAGGTTGTGACCCTTCCGGAAGGACTGCTGGGAGATTATATAATTCTAAGGAACCCCAAATTTTCTGGGTAAGCCACCAAATACATTTCTTGATTTATGCAGATAAAGGATTGTGAAATGCATACTGACAATCTATAGATAATCAGTCTGCTTGAACATTAAGTCACTCATTGCTTTATAACACCTCTAAGCACAGAGATTAGCTGGTGTGTGTTACATTTTAGGGCTATAACCACACATTAAAAACAGTAGGAGAAAAAACAAAAACCCCAAAATATATGTGCAGGCCACATGCATGTGGCCTTTGTTGGATGAGTGAATCAATTGTATTGCTACGGTGTGTGCCCACTCTTTTAAAAAGCTAGGTGGAAAAAAATAAAGGGCTCTAGCAGGCTTTTAATTTGCATTTTAAGGAAAAAAAATCTATTACTATCTTGGTTTTGAAAGCTCATGCTACAGTGAGTCTAAATTCAAAGTTTAGGAATGTGGGATGCATCCTCCCTCTAATGCATCAGAAAATGTCAGGTCCAGATGGATTTGCTCCATCTTAGTTTTCTTTCTGCATTACACAACCAGAGCAACTGGCAGAACAGATGCTGAGGCCAACATCCCTCTTACTGTGACAGGGTGGGCCACTGGCAGCCGTCCTCCATGAGATAAGGCAGAATTTTCCACCCCTGGGCCTGAGCGAAGCTCATCCCTCCCTTCTCGCAGGCGACGGCCAGGGTGGCAGCTGGTCAGTTACAGCTCAGACTTTCTTCTCTGGTAGGAGGTGCCACCATCCCAAATCACTGGAGCAAAGCAGGTCCTTAGTCTGCTTGTCATTAAAGGATGGAAAGAACATCAGTTGCCATGTTACTGAAAGCAACCCTAGCTGTATTTTTCCATTGTTTTAGAAGGAAATCAGTTGAAGGAGGGGATCATCTCACTGCCATTTGTTATTATTATGACTCTACCACACATGCTGGATCTGTTTGGGCTCCCTGCTAGACATGCTCTGGCAGGTTTGGGTTTTTAAACAGAGGGGGAAAAAATCCCTGAAGCTGCATGTAAGACAACGTAACTATCACTGTCAGGAATTCTGTGAGGGCCAAGAAAAGGAACTATTTTGGGAAGGGATCAGACCATTCCCTTCTCCTATTACATCTTCACTGTAACTTGCATTAGTTTATATGGAAACAACTGGAAATAAAGCACAGCTCCCTCTCTCATACTTATCTGTGGAACAAGCAAATAAACCAGAATAGATAGAGCAGTCTCAGTTGAGCCTAATCTGCCAGTTAAACCTCAATGCTGTCACTCCAGGTTGCTGACATGAAGTGTTGTTAGACCATCACAGTGAGAAAAGAGCTGCTTTATTTTACAATTTCTCTTCATGTCGACAGGTGCCAAGTGCCATTGCACATTCCCTCTCGCCCACAACCATGAAATACAAGCATTTAAAAAACATTTCAGTGGGTTGGTGAAAATACACTTGCATATTAATTTGTTTGCAAAATCCCAGGACAAGCTGTACACAAATTCTCAAAGGAGTTCTAACAATGAAGTTAAAAGGCTGACACATCATATTTAAAGGCAACTTTGACAGTCATGATTGGTCAGACAGCGCTGAGAAAGGGAACTTCCTTCTTGTGAGAACTTCCTATCACGTAGATCAGGTTCAGATTAGGAAAGTTCCTTTCAAGAAGGAAATACTCCTCAGAGCAGGGATTGGAGGGGAATCCAAAATGCAGTAGGGCAGATGGGATGTTACAAGGCAGCAGAACTACTATGAATGTTGTTCTAGTGATCCCTGTGTACCTGACTAGGAAAGCTCTTCCCCTGCAGAAACCAACTGCCTAATTGTTCATTTAGGATGGAGCAGGCATCTTGTCCCACTGCGAAAGCTGGAAATAATAATTAGCCTTGCAAAAAACACCACCAGTACTCTTGAAGGAGTAATGATGGTTGGGTTTTGGTTGGTTGTTTTTAACAAAAGCAAACAACTCCAGGAATCTAGGTCTTGGATCTATTTATCCCTACGTGTTATTCTAAAAAAGCCTGAACACTATCAGGGTGGACTTTATTCCAAACTTAGATCACTGTTCATGCAAACACCTCTGTTTCCATCCTGTATCTGGCACAGCACCTGACCGCAGGGTGCAGGTATTGTGGAAGGGCTGGGGCAGGGGGATGCTCGCTCTCATTTTCTTTCCTGTCTTTTTACACCACTGCACCACAGAAACTTTACCATTCGTGAAAGACAAAGACAAGAACAAGAAGAAAAAAATCCTTGAGGCTGAAAATATGACTGTAGCTGGAACCTTTCCTTGTCAATAGATTATGGTTTCACTTGCTTCAAATATAAGTGTTCTGGTTCTCAAATACAGAGCTGGGGGAGTTGAATTATTTGAGGTGAATTATGTTTAAGAGCACAATGAGCGTGAATCTCCTGAATACTGTATTTTCTGCTTTGAAGAAACCTTGAAGACAGGTGCCTGGTTACTACTTCACTAACTTTCTCGTACACGTGACACAGGTTTGAATTAATGATTGTTTGGAAGATACACATAGATGAAGAAGGGAGAACTACACCTGTTCTGGACCTGCTGACTAAAGTACCGGAGCAAGGTAACATCATTCACTCCAGAGACCCTTTCTGAGCTTTCCAGTAGAACACTTGTCCCCTTTTTTCCCCAATATCTCTTTAGATAAAATGGAAATCCATCTTGCAGAGCCCCGCCAGGCAAACAAATCCCTATTTAGCAAGCAGCTAAGCTTCACCTCCTCTACAGTTTAAAAGGGCTTACAAAACCAGTATGTCTTCCTCTTCTCGCCAGCAGGTAACCTGCTTTATCCAAATCTGCAATAGTGCAACTGCTTGGAAATAACCTGCCTTGTTACCTTTTTCTTGCAGTTTTGCAGCAGAAGATGGCAACTGTTGAAAATGCACCCGCCCGCTTCCGAAGCATGCTGCTTCTGTTTGGGATCGAGACAGCCATCGAGAACCTGATCAAAGCCCTTGCCTTGGAAAAATGAATACCAGCCTGACTTACAACAGGTAGCAATTTCAAAAGTAGTTTTAATTAAGATATTGTGTTACACAGTCTATAATTTTATTGAATATAAACATTAAGTTATTTTCCATTTAGAAACCATACTCATAAAACATGCTATCTGTACAATTATGGCACGTTATATATAAATTGTCATGACATGAAAATAAATACAGCCATTTAAATACAAAAATGCCAAATAAAATAGTTACATGTACAGAGTGATTTCATTATAAATTTATCTTTCTGAATCATTTAATGTACCAGAGTGGTTTATCTTCTTAACATTTTCTAGATACCTGGAAAATGTTAAAAGATCATGCACTGTCAAAATCAAGTCCGTAAAAATCCATTTCATTTCACAGCTCTGTAGAAGTACAGTGATTTTTAAAATGACAAGAGAACAGTAAGAGACTCCTAGAACAAAGAGTTAAATAGCTTCTCATTAAATTAGGGTGGATGCAATTTGAAGGTTTCAAAGACATACTATGCTAAAAAAAAAAAAAAAAAAAGTAAGGGTATGAAGTAACTTTTTTCCACAATGTAAGTGTTGAGTAGGGACAGCAATAGACTAAACAAGAAAGGAGCATGACACTCCTGTAAAGAGAGATGGACGAGTTGACTACTGCTCACTGCAGTATTTTGTTTTGATTTCCTACTTCTAGGGGGCAATTCTAATAGGTAACACGTTACGAAAGCATCACATTTCATACATTCATCCCTGAAGAAACAAATCAGATTAGAGAGATGTCTTGTACTCTTCCTTCACTTCCATGAGATGTACCATTAGCTCATTGGTGAACTCTCACCATTTTCCAGGAGAGTTCCTGCTCTGCACAAACGGCCTTATCCTAAACCAATCCAATCCAATTGGAACTCACAGACTTCTGGGGCAGGGAGTGACAGTTGTTGTTCCTGGAATCAAGGGGCCAAACCCACAAGCTGGGCTCTCAAGTAATATGAAGAGACTTCCTTTTCAAGTCCATAGCTGCTCTAACTATGCAAGCAGTACAACTGCCTGCTCTGTTTTTAAGTTATGATAAAGTCTTTTATAGCAATGGTGAAGTAGGTGGAGGAATCGAGAACTAAAGCAACAGTATATTTATAGAACCATAATTTTAATAATCCACCGTTTGATCACTGATATAGTCTCCTCCTGTTCTGGTAGGTCAGGAAAATCTGACAGGTTTCTGTCAGGATCTATAGCTGAGCAATGCCAGAGATCCAAGTTTTGATGAACAGCAACTCTAGAATAAAATAACTTGTTAGATGTAAGGGAGACTAATTTCAAGTTTGGAATCCAGCAGACAGGCAAAATTCATTGCTACTTTATCCACTGCCATGTTACTGCTTTAGCCAGTTTTGTGTAACCTTTAGTTTATTTCATCTTTAGCTCCTTCTTGCATGAAAACGAAACTGTTTGCTCAGCACATGCACTTCTATTTGGATACGAAATGTGTGTAAAGTTACAGCATAAAAACCTGGACATGTGCCAGCTGTGCACAGTCCTTCCTTCCTCCCCTTGTCTAATAGTTGGAGGATTTCTAGATTTAAAAATAGCTCTTTCCCCCGGGTTTTCTCTGGAAAGAAGGGCTTATTATTACCACTGTCAACTACCAGCTTATTGCACTGCTGTAGTGGTGAGAGCAGCCCAGGGCCCTGCCCCAGGAAGGCACGCTGGCACCTGCACATGGAGTACAAGAGACACTGACACAGGTCACTGCCCAGGGCAAAGCTCTAGCGCTGCATGAGCAGTTACTCTGTATTTCACCGTTCTTCCTTGAGTTGTGCCAATAAGCAGGGTTTTCTGGTTTTGTTATCTGAATTTCATGTAAAATGGAACAATTCAACCATTACAATAAATCAATTTTTTAAAATGTTAACCTACATTATTTTGAAAAATATGACCAGTAAGCAGACTCTGTGTCTAGGTAACAGCAGCTCACTTGTAGCTTGACTAGCGTCTCTCTGCACATCTTGGGGTGTGTAATCCCCAAGTGTATGGGAAAGTGGCTCTAGATTTTTATCATCATACCCTTTAGTTTTTAATACATCCTCAGTCTCCAGCTCAGGATCTTCCGTGAGGATGGCTTTTACTGCAACATCTCACAAGACTTCAGCTGCACAGGCCAATGTTTACAAAGTAAAGGCATCATTAAATTGCTGATGTAGTGATGCAAGCTTAGCTCCAGTACTCATCATCAGAAAGTGACCCCCTGCAGCTTCAGAAAATCAAATACTGTCACCTTTTTTCTGTGTCACTTAAAAAGAATAAGCCTGAAAGCAGCTGCTCATGCTGCACAGTATGGGGGATACCAGTAAAACAATGCCAATGTTTGACACAATTAGAAATACCCAAAATCAGCTGTAAAACTCAGAATATATTATTCTTATAGCTCAATTTAAATCAGGTAAGAGCAAGCTGTGGTTTCACCTTCAATAGCAGCATATAATGTATAGAAAATAAAAGACCAGTATGTCAGACAAGTTTAGCCCAGCTATCACATAAAACTCAAAGATCTTTACCTTGAATTTAATCCTTTTCACTTAGTTTCAGAAGCTTTAGGTAGATACAGGGTGATCACAAAATTTCTGGAGGCAGTCTGGTGTTCTTAATCTCATGCATTAGTACTTGAAAGCGTTCTGCAGTAACAACAGTAGTTCCGTAGATCAGTGGAACTCACCTGAGTAGCCACTTCAGTTGTATTTTCAGTGGACTGAATGCTAAAGTTTTACAGGAGGTTTTGTCAGAGCATTCCCTCTTCCCAGGAGGTTTGAGTGAGACTCAAAGCCCAAGCTCCAAGGCAATTCTCTTGTTAGTCATTAGGCTTTCCCTGTTAGTGCAGTACTTCAGGAAACCTTAATTCTGTGCTCTTTCAATTCTAAGGAAATAAGCTTTTAGTATTAATTTAATCTGTCCTCTAGTTCCAAGGTATGGCACATTATCTGTTCAGTCATAATAAATACATTCATTAAGGTTATAGAGCAGATGCGTGTTTAGTGCTATTCCATGTCTTTGAAAAGGCAGACCAATTAGAAATCATTTCTTAAAGCAAAAACATTCACAGCTGAAAAATGCACTGAACACAATAAAAAAAAAAAATCACCATAATTGTATTCCATTAATCTTTTACTTTCTAAGGTGTTCGAATAAAAATAACCTTAAGGAAACAGTTACACTTTATGGAGAACTAATGTGCAGTCTTCGTTCTCCTTGAAGAGACTGGACATAACTGGGTCATCTTTGGCCTGTACATTCTTCAAATAGTAGTTGACGATCTTGCCATCGAGTTTATACTGATGAGGAATGCTTTCATAGGGTTTGAGATCAAGGTCCAGGACAGAAACAGAAAAGGTGAATCTTGATTTGGACGTTAGTACCACAGGTCTCTGCTCAGAGCTGGAAAACAAAACCGTGGTGCGTATCTGAGTCACTGGAGCTGACGTTTTTCATTTGGGTATCCCCCATCCCCTTGCAAAAGTGACTCTAATGTTTATCTCAGAACTTTCAGGGGAGCCCAAGAACATAAACCTCAGCTAATGTAGCGTTTAGGAAACTATAGCTCCAGCTTAACCAGTCTTAAAGTGAACTTGCTGGCACCTCTTCCAGTTGTTTTCCTTTAGGCTTCCGCCCAGCTTAAGTCAAAGCATTACTCTCAATTACTCTGGCTTTGTACTTAGCAAGTCTAATCTGTTTGTAGGTGGTATGTGTACAAAGCAACAGCCTTAGGAACTAGCAGAAGCAGAAAGAATCCCTGCAACTCCTACTTCAGTTCAAAGTAATCTGCATTTAGTATCAGAACTAATGTCCAAGCATGGAAGACACGAAGGATTGAGGACTTACTGCACCAGTCAACCATTGCACAAGTCATTGTCCTCATGAACACTTCATTTAAGAACTGCAGGGCAAACGCAGAAAACAATAGTCTCTAAAAATAACAAGGCTTTGGCAAAGCCAACTCCCCCACATAAGAGCAGACTTACTGCTGACACCAGTCAAAATGGGTAATATTGTGGCAAAGCCTCCTGCCTTACAGTGAAAGATGCCACTTCTTGATTATTGCCTTGATTTTATTCTAATTAGGTAGCTAAAGGCAACTCATCCTGAGAAATCTCTCCTATGAGGACACCAAGGCAGAAAAATTGTACCTAGTTAAAACCACATACATATACTATGAGCAGTCAATTCAAACTTTAAGCCAGGAGTAAATATAAAACCTTAAGCCTTTTTATCAACTTAAAACCCTTCTGAAACAGACATTTGTTTTAAATCAGAATTCTACCTTATTAATATGCTCACAGCCAAATATTTGGAACCACCCCCACCCCCCACAACCTCTCCCCAGAAAAAAGAGTCTACTTTTTAAGTTACTTGAATTGACTGAACTGTGCAAACGCATCTCCAGTTTCTAACTGAGCAGGAGTGACTCACAGGGGGTCTCTCTTACCATTCATCTTGTAGACAGGGTGAAAGGGCGATCATGATGGAGCAGTCTTTAGCAGTCATTGCTATTCGGTACTGCTGCACCTATACAACACAAAGCCAGCATTGATCTTCTATTGTATTTGCCTCAGTAAAGCACACTGGTTCTTATAAAAGGTGTTAGTGTACCCAGTACACATTGGTATTGTAAGAGCTGGAAATTCTCTCTCTAACAGATGGTTCACAGGAGCAAGTGGTTTTACAGCACCCTGTATAAGAATCATGTTCATTTCCTACAGATACTTTTCTTGAGGGCCAAAGCAGCACCAGTTCATGCAAACGCTTCCTCTACCTAGAAAGGAAATAACCAGCTTTCTTCTTCTCTCCAGAACTGGTGCTCAACATGTCTGGTTTTTAACTGCTTCTGCTATCAAGACACACTCTGGCACGATTAAGAACTGACAAGCTGGTGATGCTAACACACTATCCATCCATTCCCGTTAGACGGGTGTTTGTTCAGACTGACAGACTACATAATGTGTGCAGGAAAAGTACCTTTGTTAACGCAAACGCCACTGTCCCGTCATCTTCAGTGGAGAGATCGAGCAGCTTCTCATAAAATGCTTCATTGTAAGGTCCGTCTATCTGTAATGTACTTCTAAATAGATTTTAAAAGAAGATTTACAGACAGCCAAGATGATTTACTGATTTTCAGTGAAATTTCTCTTCAG
Organism: Antrostomus carolinensis; assembly: GCF_000700745.2. Taxonomy (NCBI): domain Eukaryota; kingdom Metazoa; phylum Chordata; class Aves; order Caprimulgiformes; family Caprimulgidae; genus Antrostomus; species Antrostomus carolinensis. The sequence goes on from NW_010334981.1 coordinate 123,868, forward strand.
CAGCCCAGATACTCAGAAAAAAACAATAACACTGCTAAACATGGCAACAGGTTAATAACTCAGAGGTCTGAACACCATGACCTGTCCCTATTATTCTCACGTCACTTAAGATATGATGTTGTTTAAGGGTTGGTTGGTTGGGGTTTGTTTTTTTTTTTAAAAAAAGATGAATCATTCTTAATCCAGTGCCACCTGTATATCACTACAAGAGGAGGATTTTTTGGCCAAAATGGGTAAGTTTCAAAATTTATCACAGTTTGCAGGAGCTCCCAGAAGCCCTGCTGAAGACATTGGGGGTATGTTCTTATCTGACAGGGCCCTGCTCTGCCCCCAGCTTCAGAACATGTGCTAACTCATCCTCCTTCCTTCCCGTGTTAAATA
>NW_010334981.1:124293-151163 GCF_000700745.2 Antrostomus carolinensis
TGCTGAAGATCTGAGCCCATAAAAGCGGGGTTTGCAGCACACAAACCCACAGATAAAATAATATATGTTCTAATTATTTGTTTAATGTATAAATATCCAATAAGCCACACTGCAAGTGATTTAAGCAGAACATAAGGCCAACCCGTTGCTCATAAGGTAAGGCTTCAGCTCCAGCGGGAGTCCCAGGGAGCTGAGGAAGCACAAGCAGCAAGGTCTTGCAAGTGAAGCCAGCGTGCCCTCGTGTGAGCAACGGCCGAATTACAGGCAAGTTACAGCCCAAGAATGCAAGAAGCAATACAAGTTTCTGTAGCGATTATTATTATAACTACTAAGCTTTATTTGACTCGTGTGAGCAACGGCCGAATTACAGGCAAGTTACAGCCCAAGAATGCAAGAAGCAATCCAAGTTTCTGTAGCGATTATTATTATTATTATAACTACTAAGCTTTATTTGAGAATAAATGTAGCAGCTTGCAATGCCCAGTATTTCTTCATCAGGCAAGAAACAGCGTAAGATAAAGATTCTTGTGCCTCAAGTAGGATTTGATCACTTGTGATGTGGGTTACAACCTGGCATTTGGAGCTACTCTCATCACACAAGGGCAGGCTGGACAACACCAGGTTCACACCTTCTGTAAGATCTTGCTGGACTGCTGCTGAATACCAAATCCAGGGTTTAGAGGGCAGGTGGGAGGTAGGCCGATACAGATTGAGAATGGCTGTTAAAACAGTTATTACTGCAGACACAGCCCTCGCTCTGCAGGGACCGAAGGCAGGAGAAACCAACCATCCACTTCACTGTATCTTTCCTCAAATACACAACCTCCACTACTAAGGAACGGGGCTTTTTCTCTCTTACCCTGTTGTGAACTTCCCATACTCACTGCTTAAAAATTCAGGTCAAAGTGACTGATATAAAAACTTTTAACAACAAAACTCATCTTTGATGTTATCTGGCATTTCCAGTTAGAAATTCAGAATATGCAACACCAGGAAGGAAGGTTGTATGCAACATATGAGAGAACACATGGTTGTGTCTGCACAGAGCCAATCTTGTCTTAATCAGAACTGATAAGAAAAAACTATCACATCTTACCTCTCTTCAGGAAATTCCTCCAAGTACTGCTCAACTCTGCTGTACAAAGGATAGAGTCCTTCAATATCCAGCATGTCAAGCATCTGAGCCTGAAGGGTTTTATAAAGGAGACAACCCCTCGGTAAGCCAGAGCTTTCCAATTTATGTTTACCTAGAAGAAAATGTATTTTCAAATAAGACAGACTTGAGTGTTGGCTTTGCCATTACATGTGCTTATTGACAAAACAAATCCAAATACACTTTAGATCAATCACGGGAAAAAACCCAAACCAAAACCCACTTCAGTTTCCCAACACTCATGTGCCAGGTGCACGGACTTACCTGCACATTTAAACAGCAGGTATCTGACTGCAGAACAAAACACCTGGTGTACAACTATAGAAATTACTCAAAAAAACCCCAAACCCCCACACTTCCATTGCAACCTATTTGTTTGAGTCTACAAGATAAATTATTCACATTAATTTGAAGCCACCACAAATTCACTTTCAACAGTCTGAACTGTTGGCAGAAAGTAACTCAGCATTTCAGAGATCGTGTCTTTTTAAGATAGTATAAACAGACTTGTATTTGCTATCATTTCTCTAAGATGGCTCTTTCTCCACACAGTACAACAAAACCAACCAGCAAAGAACAAGATCTTCTTCAAAAGCAGAGTAAGAAACATGCTGTTTGTGTAATTAGGATAACTAGCAGCAGCTTGAATAATTAGAGCTTTACAAAACTCATGTACTGAGGAAAGAACATGATTTTGTTTTCCAACTCTCACTTCCCATTCCTCTTCCCTCCAGTATTCACACCTTTCTCTTTACGAGGAGTGGAGCAGTAGAGGAAAAGTGAGCTACACCCTAGCTGGTGAGGGCTGACAGGAGCAGGGGAAGGCAAGAAACAAGTGTCACGTAACAAACCAACCACAGCAGCCAGACTTCATCACATACAACATAATTCCCCACCCATTTGAAATACCTATGATGGGTATCAGCTCAAACTGGTGTTTTCTTCCATTTTTCCTCTGCTACCTCCTGAGTTTATTTTTATCCCTGTCACTGGGTACAGTGCTCAAAGTGCTCATTACAAGATCATATTAAAAAAAAAATATATCTAGCAGTTATGCAGCTCAGAACTCATTTTGTAAATGTCACTAGAACTCCACTGTTTCCAGTCTCACATCGGTATTAAACAGCAAATGAGGAGGCAAAGATCTGAATCATTAGATGATTACAGTTAATTATTGACAGCGCTCAAGAAATTATTTCTTACCATTTCTTATTAGCTCCTTATTAAAAGCACTTGCTTCACAGTAGCTTCTTCCTTGTGAAATGGGAACTGTCTTCATATCACCTGCCCTGCAGGCATCAGTACTACTTAGTAGCGTCATAGTTATAACATGGATTAGTTCTTTAACAATTGTCCTTGTACAGTGTGGTCCACTGACCAACCCATTGGAAGGGAAAAAGAAAGGTTTTAAGTGACGAGCAAGTTCATTCCAGTCAGAGATGCAGTCCTGGTCGTCTTTACAGCCATAAATTAGTTCCCCATTCTGCAAATGAGAAGGAAAAAATTTTAAAAATAGGCACTTCATTAAATCCCATTATTCATACTTAGTTAATCAAAGCATCAGGTTTAATATTTTAAGACACACAGCACAGCAAAGTGGGTTCGTTTAACAGTCTGCATACAAATACACACGTTCCCAGTCTCTCACAAATCTGCCCTCTGAAGTCTCACCAGACACCACAGGTATCTGTTACCTTTGAATTAGGACCAAAGCGCCCATTTTAATCAAGTGCTACTTTCCCAGCTTAATCAACTCTGAGTAATCAGAACAGTAGAAGTGAGCTGACACTCAGCACATTTTCCTATCGCTGCTTTCTGAATAATGTCCATGGTGAAAAAGCACCATGTGAAACAACCTTCTTTTAAAAGCCAAACTGGAAAAGGGAGGGCTATAAAAAGGGACAGAAAAGGTGTGCCAGTTACCTGCACTAATAGAAAAAGAAGGGCAGTTCATACAGTTTAAGTAATTAAAATAGTTGGTTTAATAGTGGAAATAAATTGTAAAGAATCTTATTTCCCAGGATTAATCTGAAAAGCTGCATAAGCCATCAGTTACTGCTTTATATTTTTCCTACATTAATGCCATAGAGAAGGTAACTTTTTACTTCCTCATCGATGTCATGCTGTGCTTTGTATGAATGCTGTCACAGTAACTGAAAAAAATATTGCAGCAACATGCAAAGGTCTCCATCTTCTTCCTCATAAAGTTTCAAAACTTTGCTCATCTTTAAAAGTCCTTTTCTATTAGTTGTTCCTTGGCAATTCTTTCTGACTAATTAGTTCTGGGAAATTATGACTTACCTGTCCTAACTTGAAATCTAACTAAGAATTCTCCTGTTTTCTTCTTTTGGTGAGGTGCTGATCAGGTGGGTTTGAAGTAGGATCTTCAGCTCAGCTGCTGAATTCAAATGGTTTCAAAGCCAAGGCAAAAAAAGCAAACAGAGAGATGGTTGTTTACCTTAAATATTTTCAAGTTGTTCTGTGCCTCCTGTAATAAGCTCTTCAAAGCAAAGTGCATTCTCTGTTTATTTCTAGAGGGAAAAATAAAAGAATAAATCCAAGAGTGTTTTCTCACAGCCTTTAGATGTTTACAGCCCTGCCTGGAGGGCTCTAAGGAGTCAGAATTGGGCACCTGAAGTGAACAGGCCCATTAAGCCTGTTACTCAAGCTGAAGCCACAAAGTGACTATTTACAATTAGAACTTCAAATCTGAGTAAATGAAACAGCTTTTTGGTTTCATGTTATGTAGCAAAAGGCACTGGTACATTAAAAACCAACTGTGATTCCTGAAATAGGTGTAAAAAGGTATATAGCACCAGAAATACTGACTGTAAAAGTCAGACCAGCAGGCGCTGATTGACTGATCATCCCTAACACTAGAGTGAAAGTCAAAGTAATCTGAGAAGGAAATCTGTAGCACAAGACTTCGACAAAAGCATAGAATCAGGTCACACGCGTCCTTACCCTGAGAAGAGATCCAATGGGCAATATTTACTTGGTCGCTTCCATTTTCCGTTCGCTACCTGTTGAAAACCCACACCCCTGCTGTTAATCACGTCTGGAATAACCACTCTCAGTTACTGTAACAGTGAGGTGCGTGGCTCTCACAGCCTGTCCTCAGAACTCCTTGACATTTAAAACCCTTCAAACATACAATTCATGACTGCCAGGGGTCTTCCTTATCACAGTTAGCTCAAGTCAAACTCAACTCAAACTGCATTCAGGGATGGAAATCACAGGGAGAGGTCCCATTAAATTCCAGTAAGGCAGTTACACAATTGCAGACACACAGTGGATGTCAGTCAGACGAATTCCATGCGCGTTACAGGCTGTCAGGAGTTAGGGAATGCCACCGTGCCTTCGGTGAGCTGTACTTGGAGAGGAAATCTGACACTGGAGTTCAGCCACTCAACAGCCCTCATAGTCGTCAAGGACTCAGATTGTATTTGTTTCCTTCCAGTTTCCCACAGAACTCGTTCCATCTCTCACTAAACACTCACACCCAGAAACTCAGCTGTGTATCCACCTACTATCTTCAGTCATATCAGAGATTTCATAGCAAATAAAGCACAGCACAGTCAAAGGAAAGCAGGATGACTACTAAAAAAAAATATTACCTTTAGATGCTGATGCATACAGTAACGACACACCTTGTGCTTTATCTCCTGTGAAACATGGCTGGAAAAAGGAATGAAGCCACATTTTGGCTAAAATAAACAAACAAAAAAGATTATAAATATAAATGTACTTCTTTATAGAAATATAAAGGCACACAATATGCAAATCTTTCCAGTTAAAGGAAAATTAAAAACAAACAAACACCAACACCAAAAAAACCCAGTCAATATCCAACACTTAAAAGCTTAATATATGTCACTGTTATTTATTTATTAAATTAAGTGTTATTTATTAAAATAACTGTCAGTTATTTTAATAGTCAGGTGTGTGGTGTATTTGCAAAATATTGCCAATTATTTTAGAGTCCTCACTTAAGAAATAAGGACACACAAAACTGCTGTGGCCTACAGAAAGGCTGAGCAATATCTGGGAATTTCCCATTTCAAAAGATCAGGAAATGGAAGAGGGAGGAGGATATTTCACCCTGTGGCTCACAGGGAAAGTGGTGGTGAGCTGTGCCTCATCCCACTGCTGCATTCCTTTGAACCTGCTCTGCTCAGTATGTGCAGAAATCAAAAAAATGCATCAAAAAATGCAAAGAAACCCCCCAGCAGGACCTTCTCCCACTCAGTACCTTAATCTCTATGCAGAGGATTGGCCGGTGTTCCACAAAACGATAGGTCTGCAGCCTGGTCAGGTTAGGAAGGCACATTGCATAACCACTGAGAGTGTCCATATCTTTATCACAGCGAGACTCTGGGGAAAAAAAAAGACAACACAAACAAGAAAATCAGGTGTGTGGATGTTTATTTTACTCTGTAGTTACCTGGTTCACCAGGTGGCAAGGTGAGAACAAAGACAGGACACAGTTTAGTGGACTTTAGCCAGTTATGGTCCTGCCTAAATCTGCCCTCCCCATGATCATCAGTTGTCTCCAGTTCCCTCAAAACTGTCAGAGGCACAGAGAGCACCTCAAGATCTGCCTCCAACGGCTGCTTCCAGCTCATCCCAAGAAGTGTCAATGAGAGGCGCGGAAGATCACAGGGGTGTGTTCAGTTGGCCAACAAGAGGAAAAGAGACCTCGTACTGCGTTCAAAGATGGGATCTCATGTCTGTGTCAACTACCGTCCCTCAGTCTAGTCAAGAGGAATCTGTGAAAACTGGCAGGAATATCATCAATCGCTCAGAAGTTCAGGAGAAAACACAAATCTAAACAGAACCTGCAAGCGGCTTCGCTCAGCTCCTCAGTCTGCACGTAGTCTCCTCCTCGCCATTCCCACATTTACAGCAAAATAATAAATAGGTGAAAAGGAACAACAGTTACGTTCCCCCTCCTCCCAAGCTTACAACTTCAAACAAGAATTTCCTCTGCTAAAACCACCCTTTCAAAAATAGTAATTTTTAATATAATCCTGAGAGGAAACAAAATAGCCAAATGGGTTGAGACTAAGATTAAGAGGCATTATGTAAATAAAGCCTTTAAATAACCTCCCTCCACATGCATCCTTTGGGACACAGAAAGGTCTCCAAGATTTAATTCAAATTTAACACTCCTACATTTTCAAATATCTGTGTTACTAAAGAGACATACAGAATATGTGTGTTCCATTGCTAAGAAAAACGTCCATTCTGAAAAATATATTGGAATTTTAAAATAAATCAGAAATGGAAGTTTCATTAGGCATCAGCCTGCAATACATGCTGTACTTCACTGGGATGAGCAAGAAGAAACCTTTCTCCAACAAAATGCTGGGGTTTGGTTTCTTTTTCTAAACTCAGGCAAAAGTACATCCATGTTCAGCTGAAAGCCACTTGCCAAATCAGACACACCCAGAAATCTGAAGGATTAGAGAAGTTCCTTCATAAATCAGACAGGCTTATGCAAAAGGTAATATTAAAGGAAATTAAAAAAAAATTCCTGTTAAAAATGAACAGTGAGATTTGCTGTTGCAAAGCAAGAAATACCACTTGGGACAGCTCCTCACAACAGCATTTCTCCTCTGAAGAAATCCCCAGGAGCTGCAGACACACAAAACTGAACTTTAAGAAATAAAACTAAATTCTATCATTCACTTCTACTAGAGTATCATCTATTTTCTAACCTTTATGAGACACTATTTGCTTTCCTTGCTGGTGCTGGTTTCTGGCACTGTGGAACTGTTTCTCAAAAAGGTGAGGACAAGTCAGCAATAGCGAGTGTCCCGTGCTCACTACAGAGAAATTCATTCCATTTTTTCCTGGATCAAAGGCATCAAAGTGCTGGCTACAGAACTTTGATTTAATACCGCATTTTTCTTCAAGGAACTTCTCTAAAGCAGGAGTTTATGGCTGTTCTTAAGAATGCCTGAGAACATAAGATGAACACTCCACGAGGGACACCTCCTCTTTGCCCATTTTAGAGCTGACACCTCGCTGTACTTTAGCCATCCATGGAGAACGATCCACCCAAGTGCTGCTGACCAAGAATGGTGACACCAAATTCCGTAGCGCTTCACTCCGCACCGAATGCGTCACAGATTGCCAACGTGGAGGCTGGAAGCATCTTCCAAAAGGTTTCACAAGGTCACTGCAGCCTGATCTCACACACTTTTCCCCTTCAATCTCCCCCACCACCCCAAGGGGACATGAAAAGTGCACTTGTGCTTCACCCCTGGACAGGGAGCCCAGAGCACCGCAGAAGAGCGGGGAGGAATCGGGCACAGCCCCGAATCCCAGAAATGCTGGTTAACCTGCAAGAGCAGCACAGCCTGCAGCTCTGCAACCCCTCACAGTGAGACAGGCCAGCATCAGGGAAAGACCACATCACACTGCACATCCTGAGGGCTGTGACCCATCAGATGTGAGGTGCCTGGACCCAAGTGAAATAGTAACATTGAAAACAAGACAATTTAGTGTGCAGAGTCTGAAACTCTCTTTCTTCCAAAGCTCTGCTGCACAGTCCAGGAGAAACTGATGGAATCAGCACAGTTCTTCCAGGACACACCTTCCACCTCCCTCACTGACCTTCGTAAAGGACTTCACAGCAAGGTGAATGCTTGGTCAAGAATTAACCAGCACAGGCTTACAGGGGATCCCTTTCCCCAATTTGATGAAACTAATATCAGCTGCAACTTTTAATTCTAGAGCACATTCATTTTTTCAGAGCAAATTTTCAACTTGCCCTTGTCTAAATATCAAAAAAAGTTTCCTCATATTCTGAGGTATGATGCTTTTTTACTTTATACCACAGCAAAATGCTTTACAGCTTGAGGAAGGCCCCCTTTTTAATGCCACCCCTGGCACTTACCTGGCCTTTCTGGCTGAACTTTTAAACAGAGCTGTCTTACGAAGTCTAAAGGCAGTTGAATAATTTCCTATTTAACAAAAAAAAAAAAAAAATCAACATAAATATTAATATCCAGTTTGGGGGTCTTAAAATGAAACACCAAAGTTCAGTGGGTGTTAACAGCAGCAGCTTCTCCCTCTGATTAACTGTCTATATGAAGACCTGTACCTGCAGTCACTTGCAATACTTACTCCACTGTGAAAACGAAGAACTAATTTAAATACGTGCATGAGAAAGAGCATTTTCAGTGAAAGTTTAATGTGCATGAAGAAACCTGCATCATTTTGTCTTTTTCACAAACCAGAGTCCTATTTCACCCCGTCCCTGTCTCACATCCCACCCTTCCAAGGCCGAGTTGTGTAACTCGAGTTCCAGGAGAAGGTGTAACTTTTCCACTCAGGTATCTGATGTTCAGGTAACCAGATCTGGCCGCCCTGAAGAACCGAGCGAGTGGCAAGACAAAGGTTATCTCTGACTGCACAGAGACCTGAGAAATTCACATGAACCAGATTTCTCCCCTTGTTCTGCAGTGAGTCTAAAAATCTCTCCCTCTTGCACCTCTCACCTGATGCAGGGCAAAGAAACGACTGCTCTTCTCATGAGTAGCTTGAAACAGCTCTAAGCAGAGTACAATCCAATCACCTCAGCAGCACAGAGCAGCATCTTTGTTCTGATTCAAACACTTGTGTGTGTAGCTTGCTCGAGAATGCCCTGCAAACCCTATTAATGCCCCAAAACACTTCAGTCTTTACAGCACATAAGCCATTCCTTTAAGAATAAAACATTTACCCCGTGGTGAACATAGTTCTCCCCAAAGAACTGCTTCATGACATGTTTTCCAAAGTCTACGATGTTTTGCAGATGCTGTAGTATTTCCTCTGGAGTCTGGAAGACAGGAACATGGTAATTTAACTATGAAATAACGGTACCCAACACTCAAGAATACATATGCATATTAGTCAGTGATTTAGCAAAGTAGCTTAATTGCTCTATTGCGTTTGGTAGGTCAGTGCTCAGTGAAATTAAAGACACGTGAAATGTGCTACATTTGTTTCCCTGCTGCTATCTGAGAGGCTGGGACAACCAGGAAAATGGTCAGAAGAGACAATTCTTCTCGAGTGTCAGGGGAAAAAGGACAGAGAAAGTGAGAAAGGAGGAAGAGGAAATTATTCAAGATCTACTCTGTCTCTGACAATTATTCTTAACACAGCTCACAGAACTGTAATAGTCAGAAGAGATGCACAGCACGCCTTCTTACCAACAGGGTAAGTGCAGGAGAGGCTCTGAGTGTTATAAAATACTTCACCTGGAGATTTGTAAGACAACAGCCACAAAGACTTGAGCCACATGACAAACCTCTGCATCAACAGGTACAGAATTTGCCGGAGCCTGCCCCAGACAATGAAAAATCTTACTATAACGTCATCTTCTGTTCATTTTATGTTATGTGTCTGTAAGGAAACACACAAGTTCTTCTACAAGACAGAAATGCCAAGGTAGATAGAAACGGAGCTACGTGAGCACTGAAACAGGACAGCAACGTTAGCGCAGTCGGACTCGGACAGACTTCTCTCGTTACAGAGGTACCAGGGCAGCTTTACAGCAGTGTTATCCCAGCACTCCAGCACACTCTGCTTCTCTGCACAGTGTTTTATTGTTATGACACATCTCCAAGCTCCTGTGTCCTTTCGTAACACAAAGCTTTTCTGGAAAAACACTACTTTTGCCTACCACTGCACACGATAAAGCACAGAACCATACACAGTTACACCTGGGATTAAATAACAGTGGAGGAAGAGAAAGTGCAACACTCATGTCCAAGTTAGAAAATCAGAGAGGAAAAACACCACAAGCAGATGGAAAAAAAATAAACAGAGCGGAGTAAGAGAAAATAAAATGCAAGGAGGACAAGACTCATGTAAATGACAAAGTCTAGAGAAAGGAGCAAAGACCACACCCAACACAAATTCAAAATGTTTCTAGGTAAAAGGAGATTGGCACTAACCAGGCAATCTCACTAACTTTGTTTTACAATAGCATCAGAATAGGTAGGGGTTTTTTCCACCCAGAAGGGTTTGTTACCCAACAGACTTACACCAGTTGTGCAGGACTAAGAAAGATTAGTTTGTAACAGAGGGCTGCAGGACTCCATACCAAGGTTAATATTCTTCCTCTGGCAGGATTCCTTCTCCAGACTGAAGCAGCAATGCACAACATTGCAATACACAGTCATGCTTTGCAGGAAGAAAAGTCACTACGGTAACATATGTTACTACACACTTACTTCAGTAACACACCCTACTACACGTTGTTACTGCAGTGAGCAAGAGCATTAACCAAAAAAATCAATTCTTTGCAGCAAGTAGGAAAACTGCAATTTTTCCAGGGGACTTACACAACATTTCCATCACTCTACAAAGGCCAGGACAGCTCTTACTCTTTAAAACGCTTGGCATATTGTATGTGGAGTCGTTTCTCAGAACGGCTCTCCCTGCGTCCTTTTAAGAGAGCCAAAATAAGCTTGGAGCCTCTTGACATCAGCAATCTTCCCGTGCTTGAGTCTTAGAACAAAACACACACCACGATGCCTGAACAGCACTCTCAATTGCAGTCATCTGCTCTGAAGAAGTGTATTTAAGAAAAAATAATTAATAGGCAACAAGATGTGCAAGCAGGCCACCCACCGGGTCTGCACGAGGCCATTCCACACAGCGCTGCTCCATCTGCATTTCCCAGGAAGGCTGGTGCCCATCACCAGTGCTGACCCACGGGACAGGGCTGCCAGCAGCCCCAGCTCCTTCGCTCCCCTGAACCAGAAGGGAGAGGAGACCACGGCTGGGGAATCCTCCACTCCCCGCGAGCAGGCTGCAAACACACTGCATCCACCTGCCCTGACGGTTCATTCCGTCCAGGCTGGGGAAGAAGAAGTTGCTTTGCAGAGGGGAACCCCCCCCCCCCCAGCAATTTAGAACATCAATAGTTATAGCAAATATTCTTTTGCAACTTCATCCTATTCTGGCAATGTTTAAAAACAATTACTATGGAAAAATCTCTTTGGACTTTAAAAAAACCCAAACAAAAACAAAAAAAACCAAACAAACAACAAAAAAAGAAGCAGGTACTCAATGTTTTGTTTTCTTAAATAAATGGCAAGGGATTGATTTTTTTACTTAAACTTGTGGTCTAATTCTCCCCTGCTATATTAACAATTGAGATAGGCACTGTCTGCCTTTTTTTCCAATCCAATCCACTGGGTTCTTCCCTGTTCTCATAAAAACTCTGAGCTTTATTCTCTTGGACTACTACAGAAGCACAAGATGCATTTTTGAAATCCTGCCACTATAAGCAGATCAAAAACTTACTTGAATCCCATTTACTTGAGTTTTACCAGACGTTTTTTCAAGTAAAATAGCAGCAGAAAGGCCATCACACAACTTGTCTGTACACTGTGTTCATGGGTTTTACATTCCTCTGTTTTCCTCTCATTTACTTTGGAAACTTCTCTTTTGTCCCCGGTTTTAGTGAACGTATTTCGCATTCATCTTCCTGATTTAAAGCAAAATGCCTTTCCCACACATTTACTTTACATTCACCCTTGTTTCCTTTTTCCTATGATGAAGCACTCCCCCCAGCTCTCAGAAAAGCTATAACGCTTTCTGTATTTCTTTCTCATCAGAACAGTCTGCCGCTGAACCTTACAGAGCTGTGGCTCAGAAGCTGCGGTAACTCCAGCCCTTCCCTCTGTCTCTCAGGTAACACCCTAAAGGCTACTCACAAGGTGGAGGAAATGGCAGAATTTGAACCTCCTGCCTCTTGTGCTCTCTTTTTTCCCTTGGAGCACTATGTTGACACTTCACTTTTACCCTCCACCTTTGATTCTTGATCATTTTTTATCCCAGTTAAAGCAAATCTAACATAACTCACTTCAGTTCCTTCTCGAGCAGAAAAACCCTCTGCCACAGTCCAAAACACTGGCAGACTGTGTCCCACCATGTTCTTCTTGCAACAGACATGACACTAAAATCACTCCCTGACAAAGGCTGTTCTGTGAGTATTTCCTACTTTTGTCCAAATTCCATGGCTTTTTAGCCACTGAATAGGTAGTCAGCAGCAGACCTTTATCATGATGCCAGTTCTGTGCTGTGCCTCTTCTGTCCCACCTAGCCACAGCCTTTCTCCCCGAGCTTCACCCCGCTCTTGTAAGTTCGTGTGCAACGTGAACACTCTCCTGCTGCCAGAGCTGTCCTGACAGAGGCTGTAGGTTCTACACACCCCAGTCCTACAACTGGTCCTGCACAGAGGTCTTCACATCAGCACTCACGTAATCTTAGTTACATAAGAGGACCTCAAATTTCCTCCTGTTGCCCAAACTCCTGAAACACAGGCACATTTCAAAACATCCCCTTATTCTTCCTCCTGTCAGTCACAGTTCTTTCACAGGTTTCCTGTTTCTCTCCAGACCGGTTATTAACTTACCTGAGGGTTTTTATCAACAGTACGTGTTGAATCTTACCTTATTCTGGTTTGGGGGGGACTTCAAAAACCGCAGCACCACACAGCGCTAAGGAGAGATAGGAAAGAATATGGTTTCGTTAGCATTTAAGTCCATCATCATACCTGAAACACCACAATTGTCTGATTCCCCAATCTACCTCATCTGAGAAATTAAGGGGGGAAAAAAGAAAGAAAAAAGAAAGGTAAGCAAAATAGGCATTTTAGATGGTTATTTGAGTTGACTTGAAATCAAATACACCGATGTCTGTTGCCAGATTTGCCATCACTTTAACAAGGCGGCCACTCTGCGCTTCCAGACACCAGGTATAACTGGGGAAATACTCCCTTAGCTCTGGCACTGCTCTGAAAATCTGGTCAAACACAGTATCAAGCAGGAAAAACACCCAATTGTTTTCATACCAAAGGTGTTTGGGGGAAAAAAAAAATGCAAGACCCACCTAAATATCACCTGCTTCGAATACGAGCACAGCATTACAAAGTATTAAGGAAACACTTACCAGTTACCAGCAGTAGCTACACAGCTCTACTTATAAATGCTAAAACCTGCTACTTCTAAACTTCCAAAAAGTAAACAGATAACACCGGGACAAATGCAGCAGGTTTCCAAATATTTTACCTCAAAAAAAACCACCCCAAAACCCAAGCCCAAAATCACAAAGAAAAACAAACCTCAAAAAGCCACCGACACACACCGCTAATTTTTGTAATTTTCACAATTTCTATCAAATTTTGTACCAATCCAAAAACTTTCATATTTACAAAGTATACAAATGCTAAAAACATCCTCAGCCTTTATTTTTGAGTTGAGATAAAAATGTTTTGGCAATGTCCTAAGTAAAAGGCTTTTCTCCTTAAGCCTGTTATAAGAATTTCTTCCATCACAGAAGTCACCTGAAGTATCTTTCTCTCAATAAAATCCTGCTGAAATTAACCATTATACTTGATAAATAGACTTTTTATATTAAAATCAAATTTTTACATAATATTAAGGAACTTGCAGCCTTACTAGGCAAGGCAACACATAGCCCTGCCTCAGATCAGTCAGCCTAAATATGTGGTCCTCAAGATACGGACTCCCACTGTGCAGATAAGATGTGGATAAAAACAACTGGGCACCAAAGGAGGTTGTTTTCTGGAGTTACCTCTTAGTGTCTCCGTTTGGATCTTTCCTAGACACATCCAGAAGGATTACATCGTATTTAAAGCACTACCAAAAAGCACTAACACGCAGATTCCCTGACAAGGATAATGCAGACAAAATGTCATAGTTACACTTCAGCTTTATGGAATCTGAGCTTTTTCCCTACCGAATGACTTGCCATTTTAAAAAAACTTCCCATAGCATGACAGCATATTCCATATTTCAGGGCTGAAAGCTGTCTCTGGACAGTGCTGAGGGATCTTTAATTACTAACACGTAGAGAAAGACCAAGAGGAGAAAAGCAAAGCAGATGCCAATGTGTAATCCAAAATACTAACAAAACAAGATCTGGATTCACACACTGCCAGTGAAACCCAGAAACAGCCCCTTCAATATCTAAAAAGTCTCAAGCCAGCACAAATCTCAGCTCACCTGCATCTGGAAAACACTCAGGTAAGAGGATACTTTGCTGGATTTTGATTCAACTTGTCCTGCAAGTTATTTTTACAGTCTTTCAATTGTTTAGATTCCCCACGTGAATTATTCATGAACAAGTGGATCAGTATGGAGTGATCTGATCATCACTTCAACTCAGAAACTCAATTCTGTAGTTATTTGAAGGGTGGTGTAGATATTTATCTATTAATCAGTTCCCAACCAAGCTTCCAACCACGGCTCTGGAAAATCCAGTTGCACTCACAGGGCTCACTCCAGGATCTGTTCATTACCAAATCGCTGCTGAAGAGGCACACAAGGACAAAATGACCAAAGCTGCACACGGCAAAGGAAGAACACACTGCTTGTCTGAAGATGTCAAAAGGAAACAGCAAAGTTCAAACAAAATTTTTCATATACACTTCAACCAGTCAGCCCGCCCTGTGCCTTAGTAAGGCTATTGGATGATTGAAATAAATTAAAAAATATATTTTTTTAAAAAAAAAAAGGAAAAAAACCCAAAATCCGCTTTTTTTCTTTTTGGGGGGGAAGTTTTCATCTAGCTCCATCCTTTTGGGTTACACAAATATACTGTCACAGTAAAAAGGGAAACCCACCCGATGTCAAAGATGCCAACTGCTTCAGAATTATTACCACTGAAAATACTGGCCCACTTTTTTCGTGCTATTGCTTTACTGACTCACTTGAGTGATTCTTTACTGGGAAATATTGTGGGTGGTTGTTGCCATGAGGGTTTTTGTCAGTTTGCCTTAAACACCATAGTTTTTTTTTTCCATATTTACAGATAGAACATTAAAGATGTAACGTGCTTAACTGCATGCAAAAGAATGGCCCAAATCCAGAAGAAAGCACATTTCGTAAGGGGTTATTGCTACTCCTTAGCGCTGTGAGAATCAGATCAACCAGATCCTAATGCTCCCTAAATTTCATTCTCTCCACGCACCTCTGTAAGCGCTTCCACTGCTTGACACCACTTCCATCAAAGCCCTATTGCCATCAAAGCATTTAGTTAATTGGATAACAGTCCCCAGACAAAAAGATGAAAAAAGCAGGCTGCAAAATCAAGCAGAGAAAAGAAAATAAACGATGTATGGAGACAGGCAACTGTCATACACGAAATATTAAGAGGCTTCATATTTTTAAAGATGACAATCTAGAAAAATAGTGAATTCGAAGGAAGAACTCTGACTACAATTTATTTTTAAATCCTGCAGCCCTTTCTCTGTAAGTTGTTCAGTATCCAGTTAATGGCAAGGCTAGAAAAATAGTGAATTCAAAGGAAGAACTCTGACTACAATTTTATTTTTAAATCCTGCAGCCCTTTCTATGTAAGTTGTTCAGTATCCAGTTAATGGCAAGAGACTAAAAAAAAATAATAATAAATAAATAAATAAATATCCAAGGTGACTGCTGCTACTCTCCAAGTAAAGAATTTAAGTGCAGCTCACACACGGGAGCACAGCACGTTGAGAGCCGATAACCAACAACATTCTCACTGGCATCCAGGACCGTACCAGGGCTACAACAAAAACCATTTCCAACTGTTACAGAAAACTGAAAACGAACGATAGCAACAAGGACACCGAAACTCGGGTCTTTCAAAACACATTTGCAGTCCAAGATGATGTAATCTAGCGCCTATGTTCTGGAGAAGCATCACCTCAAGCCACAGCATTTTGAGACTCAAGCCTTAAGCTTATGGTCCCACCAAGAAAGGCAAACACTTCTTGAGCACCCGATAGTCAAACAGTTGTTTGGGTTGAATCATGACCGAAAGTTAATGGTGCCAATGAGGAGACCAGAAGCTGTGGGAGTGGCTGCAAAAATGTACTTAAAGAAGCCACTGGCATCACCGAAACAACACAGATGTGTACACACAACTCTTGTCCTCACACATCTTGGGAAAAAATAGTTCACTAAGGTTATCCGCAAGAATTTTTCTTCTCCAAAGCAGTAACTAGAGCTATTGTTTTCATCTTACTTACTGAAATCCAAACCCAAAGTAATCCTTGGTAGTTAGGCCAAAATATGACTGGCATCAATCCAGGCACTTTGGATTAAGCAGCAGCATTATGAAACCAGGATAAAAGCTTACATTTCTTTCTTTACAGCTTGATGTTTGATATTGGCCTGGTATTTTTCCAAAATGTCTTCTAAACTTTACTGTTGTAAGATAAAGCTACCAAGCAGGACTCCCGAACTGGAGAGCTCTCACAAGTTAAACACAATTGGAGAAAATCTATCATCTTGATATTCCTCTTCAGAGAAAAACCTCATTTGCATCACTGATTTTTTTTTAGTTTCTGTCTCTTGCTACATTATTAACAAAATCTGTGTAAGACCTGGTGCTAGTGAAATAGGGAAATCCGTATAAAAACAAACTCAAAAGCTAGTAAAATGGTTTAGAAGCACAGAAAGAAGCGTATTTTCTTTCTGCTGTTACCACCTCAGCTCACATGGTTTTAAAAGAAGCTTCTGTATGAAAATATGAAGAATTAGCCTGTCCAAACACAAAGCCTGGGAAACATCACTTCAGCTTCTGCTTTTCCAAATAAGCAGGTTCACATCATTCGTTATTACTCCATTATTATTCCAATCAGCGTGCGCTAAGTGCTTTTGTCCAGAGGCAAAGTGTTACTCTAACATCTAGTTCTGCAACTGCCCAGTAGAACTAGAAAAGATTCTTCTCTAGTTGATTACCAACCTGTGTTCACATACACAAGATCTACTGGTAGAAACCAAGGAACTTTTTGAGAAGCAACTCTGGGAAGTCCCAAAAGGAAATCCACCCTTATCCTCCTCACTCCACACAGTCTCATAAATGGTGCTATACAAAGACTCACCAGTATTTTTGTAAGCACTGGACACAATTTTGCATCACAGAGTTCTCTACCTGTCTACTGCACCCTGTTGTCGATACACTCATTTTGAAAAAGCACATGATTTACAAGCAGAACAAGAAAACCACATTTGCTTTCAAGTTTTCCATACAGAAGTCACGAGCTTCCAATCATAAACATGAGGGAAAACCCTCTCAAAGGCTGGTAACAAATCTTTTACTACAACTATTACTATGCTATTTGTTGCCACCAGTTACATGCACCACCACCAAGTGCTGTGTAAGGAGATGAAGATATGAACTCAACTACTTTTAGATAGAATGGCACCTGAAAAGGCTCATTTCTTTATACAGTAAGAACTGGTTGTTTAATTCACTGCCTGCTGCTGACTGAACCTAAAGAGCTCTCAAGAGCTTACAGAACACAGCCCTGTGTGTGCCAGACCTTCTACCACCACTGCTGCTGCCCAGCACAGCCCAATTGTAGTGGATTGACCACAGTGCACAGACACGGCACCTACAAAAGGGGCATTCCAGCTAAATTTCAATCAAAGGGAGGGAGGGAGGGGGCTAAATGACCCCAAACTGCTGTTCAAGCCCTACCTGAACACAGTCATATACAATACTAATTAATGACAGCTTTGGTGGTACTAAATAGGAACTGTTTTGCTGATATTAAGCTATTTCTGCAGGAGCACACTGGAGCTGCCTGCAGTACCTGCCAACTAAAAAAAAAAATTATTCTGACTTTTTTTTATTGCCAATTTACATTCCAGAACCCCTTCAATTCCAACTCTAGTTTGAGGGATTTAAATAGAAAACAATGGTTTTCTATTCAGAAAATGCAGTTTCTGGGAAGGAGGCAAATGGTCGAAGAGGTGTCATCTTCACATCTCAGAACAGACAGACGAGTTCCTTCTCCTGAGAACTAATAAAACTCAGTAAAAACATGCCCACCACACTGCCCACCTACTTCAATCACAGCTTACCTGTGTAATACTCAACACAAGACATTTTTAAAGGTCTCCTCACCCAGGGTGTCAGCATGCTGTTCAACACAGAAGGATGTGGGAGATGAAAACAAACTAAGCACTGCAAAATTTTGCAGCTTTTGAATGAAGTACACACAGTGATATTGAATACAAGGGTTGTTTTCCAACCCAGTTTTGTTCTGTGTAAGGTGGATAAGATCACACAAAACAAAGTGAGGAAACCTACATTTCCTGCCAGTATAGAGGAAGCTTAGCAATTGTTCACAAGAAGCCCAAGGAAGCATTCAAAAATCGGAACAATACTCTTTTATTTAGCACAGGAGTCCCTTAAGAACAATCTTTTTATTTCTTTACATGAATAAAGAATTTCTGGCATAGCAGCTGGCTTGACACCATTCAGTATCTGTGATGGCTTCACTCGGCTGGCAGCCAAACACAGCCACTCACCCACTCTCCCCCCGACCCTGCCCCAGGGGAACAGGGAGAGAACTGGAGGGGTAAGGGTAAGGAGACTCACAGGTTGAGATAAGAATAATTTCATAATTGAAATCAAATAGAACTTAAAATAATGATGATTATAATATTGAAATATGCAAATGAGTGATACACAGAGCAATTGCTCACCACTTACCAACCAAGCCTGGCCCGTTCTCAGATAACAATCCTGGAAGAGCAACAATCCCGAAACCAAAACCACAATCCCAGAAGAGCGAGAGCTGGAGAGAAAGCCAACCCCCTCAAGAGAGAGCCCCTCATCAATATACCGAACATGACATTACATGAGATGGAATATCCCATTGGCTTATTAATGTAAATATTCCTCACCCCCCCTAGACCTTGCACCTGCTGTCTAGTGAAACACAAAGTCCTTCGACTTCCAGCAGCAACTGAAAATATTGGTAAGTTATCAAGGTTCTTCTCCTAACAAATCCCAGCTGAAACCAAACCCCAGTGCTGCTCTAGCTACTAAAAAGAAACCCAGCTCCGTCCCAGCTAAAAACCAGGACGATGTCTGAAACCATTATGTGGAAGCAAACACTACCACGATGATTTTTTTCTCTAGCATATTGCTCACAACTTGCATCAGACTTCAGGTGCTCACTCCACTTCTCCTGCTTGCTTACGATCTAGATTCCCACGATAGTTAAGCACTAACTCAGGTTTCACTTTAGAGCTAAGCTTTGTATAACCTTGCAAGATGCAGATGGTACCTATTCCAAGAGAATTTCATGATTGCAGTAGCCATGAATGAGAAGGAAATATTTGCCCTTCAGCTAATCACAGTGCCTGAAATGATATCAAGTGATACACCCACGGGTACTAGGTGGAAACGCATACCAGAGAGAGAACAGAATGAATAAATCTATTGATGCCTGGCCCTCAGCATACATTACTACAGGCTGAGTAAGATGGTTCATGTCCCTGACACCCTGGCTGTTAAAAACAAGCAAGAAAAAACCCAGTCCTCAACATGTAACAGTGATTAAAATATCTCATCCCTCTGTCAAACAGGTGAGTTACACCAACAAGAACATGAGAAGGGACTAAGCTTCCTTCCTCGGAACTGCTCTAAGCCTCCACCTGTCAGCAACAGACACTTTCCAGCATTAAGCTCCCCGGTCAGCTGCTGCTGTGTTGGGTAAACAAGGTGCTTCAGGGAAATATTAATAGGGAGGGGAGGAAATAAAGTCAAAACAGTGCAAGGGATAAGAATGAAGTTAAGTAATAAAACGGAGAGTTAGAACAAGTTAATAATTCCAGGCAACCTGAACACTTCAGCTAGAAGAAGCGTAAGCAAGTCTTGGGCAACTGTTCAATTGAATGCAGTGCCTCTGTTCCCTCCCCAGCAAAACCAGGAGGTCAGAACACGGTTATTTATCTCAGAAATAATACACTGAGGCAAAGAAAACACCCACTGAAAGGCTGGAAAGGAGGAAAGAAGTGAAGGAATTAATGAAATAGGCTGTTAGACTGACCACTCCTGTAGAGCTTATGGATCAGCCAAGTTACTTCCACCAAAGCAACCAACCCACTACTGCTGTCAGCTGAGGGGAGATACAAAAAAGGAGCACAAAAAAGGCAAAGGGTAGTTTTGGGAACTCCACCATCACTGCATTACCAAACACTTCTAACAGACCAAAAAAAAAAAAAAAACCTTTTAGATAACAACTTCATCTCACTGACTGTGAAAAGAAACTCATTCAAGTTTGAGCTACCAGAATCCAAACAGAAAAAACAAGATGGTTTTTAATCGAGGCTAACTACCTCCTGAGTGTGTCTGGTTTACATTTTCATTGCATACAGCCTTCAGCATTCGCAAAAGTCACTCAAAAAAATCAAAAAAGAACAGGCATAAAGCAGAGTTTGAATTTCCAAAGAAAGTCACCAGAAGACAAATCTGCTCCAACACTCAGTATTAGCAAAATGAGAGACATCTCTGAAAAAAAAGCACTCTGGGGGGAGAAGAGTGGTGTAGCTGCTGCTACAGTTAAAGTATCGCTGTCATATTACATGAGAGTACTAGTCCAAAGAGTCTCAGTGTTTCTGTCTCCTGTCTCCTTCCACACACACACATTTTCCCATCTGCATATAGAGAACCTAAGGCAATAATATAAGAACAGTTTTAATTGCTGCCTTTCTGTTCTCTCTCCATGCAGCCCTGCTGCCCAGTGCCACCTTCCCTTTCACCTTATGGAAGAGAGTACCACACTGCGCTGCGTTCGGAGCATCCTGGCAGTGCAGACACCTGGTAAAGCCACGGGAAAAGTAAATTTATCTGCACTACTGCCATATGGAATTGGAGTCCCAATATGGAATTAAAATTCTATATAGATGGTGACTCAAGCTGTTGACTTCCCCCCCTCCCCCCTCCAAAAAAAGCTCTAATCCACAGAACTGGAAGTGCTTCCAACTTTTAATTCTTGGTTTACAGTAAAAGCTTGTAGGTTGTACTCCAGTAGAGTTAGTCCAATTAGTTATGACATCTACAATCACAGTTGGACCAGTTTAGCCAAAGAACCAAATACAAACAAATACAAAACTACCTTCCTTTTTTTCTATTGAACATAGATGTGTATTTAAGTATCAGTTAACCAAGATTAACTCAAGGAAACGTACAGTTTCATACAGGTGCCACAAAGGGTCCTGAATTCCAACTCAAACTGCTGATTGCCTCTTTTTCCTAAAACCTTAATTGTTGTTTACAGCAAGGCAGACATCTCTTCCTTTCTTTTCCACTGATGACACACCCTGATCACATACTTGGCTTTTCAACTGGTTTTTATAGTTGCTTGCTTTAGAATTTGGGCAGGTCTGCTACTTCCTTAGAATAAATAAACAAATAAATTATAAAGCAATTACAACTAGGAAAGAAGGAACAAAGCAATATATTATGTTTGATCATCAATCTGTTTTCAGGTCCTTTTTCTAAGCAGGCAAAGGGTGTGCAGGTGTGGTTTTTTTGCTAGACAATGTTTAGATACGTGTACTCCCAAAAGAACACAACGCTGGAGAAACCAGGTGAAAGAAATGCCCTACAAACTCGCAAAAAAGCAGAAGAGGTTTCAAGGGCCCTTAATTCCCATTGAAGCTCATGCTGGAATCTCAGTCGAACCCAATCACATATAAGTTTTGCTTCCTCCAGAAAATTCTACAGAATCACATGCAAAACTCCTCCCTATATTACATCACATAGCTGTGGGGAATCTTTTGTATTCATCCAAAGCATGAAATCCATCAGAAATAAGAATTACCATAAATTTAGAATTTAAATAGAATAATCTCCTCACAAATACAAAAAATGTTTAAGTTCAAGTCTTACCAAAACTATGTCTTTCCCATTAGTCAAAATGAAATCCAATAAATACAAGTTGCATCTTATCTTTTCTGATGATTTCTTACTGTGAAAGGACTGAGACCCCATAACTTGGCCATGTTTTAAACCAGGTCAATATTCAGAGGATGCCACTGTTACTAAGCTACTGCAGTTATTCTAGCAACTAGTTTTTCAGTATTTTCCCCCACCTGAAGACTCTCTAATACAGCAATCAGCAGTCTGTTCTGTATTTCAAGACACTCACAGATGTTAATTCACTATTCACAGACATTAAGAAAAAAAAAAAAACAAACAGAACACAACTGAACAAAAACCAGAACACAACTGAACAAAACCCGCTGTAAAGTCAGGGATCTGGAATTTCTCAGGAAGGACTTGGAAGTTTTGGGGGTGATACTTCACTTGCACTCATTTCAACCGGACAAAACAGATTCAGCTAACTCCACACAGAAAAACAATGGAAGAAGAAACAGGACACGCAGGTTTTTGAACTTGGACAAAATGACATCATCAGAAAAAGTGCCTCAAGAAGATTCTCTCAGTAAGACAGCAATTAATGATCAGGATCACTCCCTTTCTGCTAAACAAGACCAAATAGGAAAGCTGCAGTTAGCTAGAAATTCTGACCATAAGCTTCTCACTCCTTCAGCAAAACCCCCTATGTCTAAACATACAAATTTGTTAATGGTCCTCTCTCAAAGTAAGTTTATTACGACAAAATTTTCCAGTAAGAAAAATCTGTCATTATTCTTAACAACAAGCAACAACCAACCACAGGAAAACTACTTCACATTGCTAAAGTACTAGGAGGAACAATTATCTAGCCTGATTTGATACAGAGCACCCCCTCATCAGTAGAATTATTTCATTCCAAAACCAAATCTAATTCCCCAACATGCAGAAAGTGTCACACACTCTGCAGCCACTATAATGCATCTGCCAGCAGAAGTAGCTACAGACAGAGCGAAATCCAAGACTGCTGTTATAACACAAGATATCCCTCTCTCCGAGCAACCTCTGCTCTCTGCAGTCCCCTACAAAGCCAGAACCAGGAGCAGGCAGGATGCCTGCGAAAGCAGCGCTGTGATATCCTCCATCCTCACCTGTATCTCTCTGAGGGAAAACAAATAAATAAATGAAATAAAAATCACAGAGAAGAGCCAGGTATTATCCACTTACTATAGACACCAACTTTGGGAATCTTCTGCAAGTTTAATTAACGGATTTGACTCCTTAGCTCTGCTTCATTTACCTTCTCCATCTCCCCTCCCTCCCCTTTTCCATCTGCTAAGCTTACACATGCTCTGGAGATGGTTTATGCATTTGCTGTCCCATATGAAAACCCAAAGATATCTCTTAGAGCTGCAAGCGTTCCAAGTCAAGTAGATTATTACTAACAATCAAGGCATCTGAAGATACAAACCACAACCTTCTGCAAGCACACACCAAAGCTCCTCTAGACCATCACATCAAATAAAAAACAAGCTGGGGAAAAAAAAATCCTCTTTTTTTGTACCACCTCCTAGTAGTCACTCTGAAACACAAGCTTCATGTTCAAACGTATTTTAAAATGAAGCATTTGGTTAGCATAATATCCCAAGATGCAATAAATAAAAATGAGTAGAAATCACCAGCAGTGACGCACAGGAGGAACGCCCATCCTTTATCTCATAAAGCAAAAACTGGAGATTGCAAGCATATGTTTCACAGTGAAAGGAAGTACAAGTCATTATTTCTAGAGCTGCTTACACTACTTTCTACAAACATCTCCTAAAGCCTTTTGAAATTAAGTGTTAAGTGTCGCTGGAAGAGCAAACAGCAGATTAAAAGGCAAAACTACAGAGGAGGATTTCCAGCTCACTTCTGAAAAAGTAGGTATCTCCACCTTAGAAAGAGTCAGAAGCTACAAGTAAAACAACTGCTCTGTGGCAGTTCCTCTGAACCCTCTCTGCTGCTCAAGAGTAGAGAGGAGGAGGGAAAGCGTGGTTTAGCCCTCTCCAAGTCAAATTCAATGTGGAAGGAGCAACACTCCAATAAAAATGCAGGGAGTAAGAAGCATCTTTCTTAATCGGCCTGGCTGTCTGTGACAGCACTTGGCTGGGGCTGTGTCTGTACTGCAGCACCTCACGCGTATCTGAGAGCGACCAGAACAAGCAACCAGACAATTCACTGGATGGTGTGAAGGCTGGCAAACAAGTTATGTGAAGAGGATACTATGATTCGATCAAATATTCAAAATTGCACCCAATGGACCTCAGAATGATCCTTCCAGCAGTCTCAAGTGCTGTCTTCAGGAACCAGAGTTGCCAGCTGTATTTCTCACTAAAATCATGAGGTAGGAAAGCTGGCTTTGTTCTTTTCCACTAGAAGCATTTCAGCAGGCTGCAAGACTATAGAAAGGCTTTTTTACCACAATTCAGTTTCAATTTGGATTAACTTAATCACAGTTGCAATAAAAAAACAACACAAAAAGCTTTATCAACAGAGAAATCTGTACCATAATATTGTATGTCTTCCAGAATTTTAGATTCATCAGAACTGAAACTTTAAAAGGCCATGAAAGCAGAAGCTGTGAGTACGCACTAAGCAAGCACACAGCTCCAGAGATAACAATGGTAACTGGAAATGCTTGGCAGGCATTTTATTCATCAGATCACTTTCAAAACACTGGAGAACTAATTAAAGTAACTCTGTAAAACTCTCACTGTAAGAAGAGACATGCTGAACAGACCATGTCCTGCCCAAGTCCTCTCTTCTTAACTGCATGAATAAGGAACAGAGATGCACTTGCAGTGATTTCAGCCACTCATTCCAGTACGGGGTTCCTCAGACACCAAGCCAGACCCTCGTCACTGTTGTGTTCTGCAGGATTAATAACCAGTAAGTGGAAACAGCCCATCAAGCAGCACTTTACAGCACTTCCACCAACACAACAGCGCATGTGCCACAGAACGCCAACATCTGACTGTCAGACAAACCTTTGTCTATATGCCACCATTCAAAGGCACTGCAGAAAACGGTTACACGTTGCCTGTGTCCAGGGCTTATAAGCTCATCGCTAGCAGAGCTATTAGTTGTGCATGTGACTTTTCTATGACCGAGTTTTTAACGTTGGCACTGTACTAACGCTGGATTGTCGATAAGGTACATTCATATCTTAAAGGGAAAGATATGGGGAATAGGACAAACCAAAGAAGGAAGTACAGCCTTAAACACGAGAGCACCATGAACTGATGATGCACACGTCGTTCTTACTCTTCCCCCTCAATCCAGACACACTCCCCACAACCAAGAACAAGAGCATCTATCCAGGCTGCCTGCTCGTCCCAGTCCAAACACCCTATGCTTGATAGATGAACTTGCACAGTACCTGTTATCAGTGCTTCAAAGAGTAGTCCAGCGGGCGAGAGTTGAAATAAAACTCCTGGATCTTACTTCACAAGGGGCAAAGAAGCTCATGCCCTTCTCCAGAAGGACAGGGGTATAATTTTTGGCTTTGTTTTTTGTAAAAAAAAGAAAAAAACAAAACTTCTCAGATCTCCCAGAAGCAGCAAGGAATAGAGGTTCAGACCTAGAGAGATAGGGACAAGCTTCCTTCCCCCTCACATCCCAAGTAACACGACACATCAAAAGGGAGAACATGGCAACAGGGAGTACACACACAGTTCCACCCTGGCCTTGCACTTCTAACCCTGGCACTTGTAACTGAGCATCTATTCAACATCTCCCTTGCCACAACCAAATCGCTGACCCTCCCACTAACATTTATACACGACAAACAGAACTGAAGGGATACAGAATGAAGCAAGGACAGTTCAAATGAAATCCACTGTCTTAGTTATGCTGCTGATCTGTTCACACAAACCTGAGAGTGACCTGACATCAGATCACAAGAACAGTGATTAATCATTCAAGTACATCCTGTTTGTAAGAGGCACAAAGTAACAATTAGCAGCCAAACAGTATTTTATATGCTCCAATTTTACAGGAGCCATCAGCAGATGCAAAGCTCTAAGACGTAAGCTTTACTGGTTCAAAGCTGTCTGTAAAGGAAAAATCATATCCATTTCACTTTCACTCTATCTTAAAGTTTGAGCATCCTATTAAAAAGGGAACTGACACACTCAGCAACTATTCTGAATCTCTGGCAGACTTCCTCTCTTTCCACATCCTTAAAGATATCACAATGACATCACTATTAATCCATTTACGTACCCAATCCCTATCATACTCCCGTGACTGAGTATGTTTTAAACGGCCTTCTTCAAAGGTAAAATGTAGACAGGAAACAAAATCATACACTTTCTTCTTGTAGCAAAAATATCTTTAAAAAATATTTTCTAAGAAGAAACCAGAGCCACAGAAGTGCCCCTCCTAAAGTTTGGGAAGCACTATAAGATTTCCAGCATTTTCTCAGACATGTTATTTGTTAACATTTTTTACATCTAGTTTATACTTATAATGTAGAAAAGAAACATCAAAATAATCCAGTATTTTCAGTCATTCATTTAGACATTATTTAAAAAAAAATATTGGTTTTCAGGATTCAACTCTTATTGTAGATTTTTCTCCCACATAAAGCCTACATTTTATCATTTTGGCTTTGCTGGTTTTAGATCTATGAAGTTATCAAGAACGTTCTGCGGCAAATCCATACTAGAATTTAAACCGAAACGCAAATAAATTTATAAGACAAAAACCAGCCACGAGTTCTCTTGAGAAGAAGAATAAAAACCTTCAAGGGACAGATACAGTTAAAATCCTGATCCCAATACACTAAGTAAATAATATATGTACAAAAGGGGCAAGAATACAGTGACAGCAGTTAAATCAGCACAAACTGACACAGAATCTGCTTCATTTAATTGTTACTGTCACCAAAATGCTCCATCTGTTTTACTATATTTTTTAAATTTAAACCAAACCCAACCCAACCCCGCCAAGGGTAAGTGGGAGCAGCGGGATGAGGTGACCGGCCCATCCACCCGGAGCCCCA
>NW_010334982.1:0-16987 GCF_000700745.2 Antrostomus carolinensis
AAGGTCCCTTCCAACCCAGAGCAGTCTATGAATTGTGCACGTTGATGCTCTCTGGTTGCCCGTGCCTCACTGCTGCTATTGCAAAGTCCTGCCAGGAGTTTGGCAGCTGGAGAGGAACTAGAGGAGGATTATCCAGCTGCTTCTCTCTGCTCCCTGCTCTGATGGGCATAAAATGACTCTTTTCCTTCTTTTTCTCCCTCTGGAGAAATCCAAGGCAGCCTCTTGTTCCCAGTTCACACTGATCTATCCCTACTCGTTGTTCTGACCAAGTGACTTATTTAGCCAGAGCAAAATTCTTCTGCTAAAGTACTCACAATTGAAACATCTAACAGATTTTAAACTAGTTATTTGATAACACATTCCCACCTCAGAAACTCTGGTTCCTATTTACACAAGATCTATTTTAGCTTTATGGTTCACTCCCAAATTTCACACTGGATAAAAGTTACAGAGAACACAACAGTGGTAGAATGCTGAATAAAAGCAGCTTTTTCTTTGAAAACACAGAAGATCCTCAGTACTTGGTAAATTATCAGTTACCTTAATGTTTAGCAGCAGCTGAAAGCATTTAATAAGACACATTGCAAAGCTCACAGCAGGCAAAGGCAATATTTTGTGATGTAGGCAGAGCTACTTGACAGCATGGCAGAAGCTAGTTAACTTCACAATTAGAGGGGGGAATAAAAAAAGAGCCAGCACAGCTTTGCTGTTACCCACAGGCAAAGAAACTCAGTTGATAAAACCAATCCCTGTCCCCCAGGAGCTATTCTGCTAAAGAGTCATCCAGCTCCTGCTATTTAAAAAAAATCTCTGCTGGTAGGAGAAGTGCCAGAATTAACAACTGATGGTTTAAATCAAGCGCGGTATCACTGCCACACTAATGATTTCTATTAGAGGAGTAGCTATAAAATGTTAGATAGAATTAAAGTATTATATAGAATTAAAAATAAATATTACTCTTGTAGCTCTGAGGCAGGTTTGGGTGGCAGATGAAAGGGAGGAGAACCTGAAGCCAGGTTCACCAGGGGACAGCACAGCAGTGTTCCCCCACCCGTGACATTGGATTGTGTCACCTCGACTGGGTGCAAAATGCAGGATTGCAGTTTTTTCTCTGAGTGCCCTTTTTTAAGTGGGACAGTCACTCAAATCTAAGGCAGTTCAAGGGATTTTGGCACAAAAACCTACAGGAGAGCTGTAGACTGGTGCACAAAGGAGCATTTTATTCTCATGATAAGACAGACCTGTCTTGTTCCAGGTTTCCAACATTCCCCAACTCAGCAGCTGCAATTTTTATTGCTCAAGTACCTTCTTTTGCACGAGCCCACCCAACACTCCCACCTGCCATGAAGCTACTTTGCCTGAAATGGTGTTACTCCTCTTGTCACACAAACAAATGCAGAGATGTGATGCATGTTGGGAAAGCACCCATACTGACAGCACCTTGGAAATGTGCCCATCAACGGCTCCTCCTTCCCTTCCACCACCCACCCATTAAAACCTTTGCTTTAAAACTGTGACTTAGTGTTCAAAACAGCTCAGAAGCTGACTGGGAACACTGGTGCTGGGAGAGGGGTGTACTGTGATCTGGCATGTGACATCCCTGGGACAGCAATGGAAGCTGCAGCAGTGTCCTACCTCATGGTGGCCACATTCCAGCCAACGCATTTCACAGCATCCCAGAATTGCCTGGATTGGAAAAGCCCTTTAAGATCATCAAGTCCAATCATGAACCCAACACTGACAAGTCCCCGACTAACCCATGTCCCTCAGCACTGTGTCTACACGACTCTTCAATCCCTCCAGGGATGGGGACTCTACCACTGCCCACCATTTGCTAGCCTCAAGGTAAAATTTTAGCATTACTGGTGAAGCACACATTAACACTGCTTCAGTATGAGTAACAGAGGTCTTGGAAGTCAAATCTCAGATGACTTTCCACCTTTCTGGAGAGAGGCAAGTCCCATGTGGAGCACAGGTCAAGGCGTGATAGCCAAAGCTTCGTGTGCTATGAGATCCATCACCATCCTGAGCACTTACAATTTCATGAGGTATCATTTTTCCCCACACTTGGAACATGGTTTCATTAGGTTGTCTTGCTGGCAGCATTTCCACCAGATAAGGACTTCCTACAGGTCTTTTGAAGAGCACACAGAGCATGGCATGGGACGCACGCTGAGCTTCATGTGATGGCTCAGGAGGTGTGAGGTTAGTCTGGAAGGGAGCACTGCTGCCAAAACAGCTCAGAGGAACCCCTGCTTGGAAAAATTTACTGTGAGGACAGAAAAAAAATCATTTATGCTCAGTTTAAGTGTCCTTTTTCTGGATAACTTTTGTCATCAATGCTCCTAGGTGAGCTTCTCAGTTTGCTAAAGAACTATAGTGTGACTACAAGCTAGTAGTCACATTTCAGGCATCATCCCATCTCTCCTGTCTACTTCTTTACCTTTTAAAAGCAATCTAGATAAGAATTGTAAGGGTGTTCAATGAGGAGCTCTCCAATATTTTATTTTTGGAGAGGATATTTTGATATCTCCTCATATTATGAGTGCAAAGGAGTCCTGGGGGAGGAGGGAAGGGAGCAGCTTCCCCAAGGAAAGCCAGAAGGATTGGGTATACACACATTGTCTTAGGTGGGTAATGGACATGGAGACCTTTCCAAAATGAGATGAGATCAGTGTCTACAGTTAGTTCAAAGAAAAAAAAACAGACTTATCAAACAGACTCCAGGCAGCAAGACAGAGATGATCCTGCTCACCACAGTGCTCTCCTCAAAGGGCACAGCTCCAAACTGAGCCCACCGAGCTCTGCACAGCTATTAAACACATCCACAGCTCTTCTCCCTGATGTTTTTCTAAGACTAAAACTTTACCCCATCCAAGAGAAGGGCAGAGGAGGAGCTGTCTGTGGGGATAGAGCAGCAGGTGCTTCCACACCACCTGGCAAGTTGTTTAAACACAGAGGGCAAGGGCTTTGCTCAGACACCGCAGGGATGCTCACCCATCTAGGCTCTTTGAGACAGCACAGCCTGCTCTTCCTTCCTTTCTTCTTTATTTTTTTATTTAGTAAATCAGCTGCAAATCCTTGAACATTCAGAGACAACTTGAAATTCACCTTTCTAGGTGACAGGATATAGGTGATGGTGGTGGTAAATATTTCTATATGTAAGCACGCTGCACTCGGTTATCTCGGGGCAGTGAACTCCAGGCATGAATGGGCTTCTGCTGCTGGAGGAGTGCAGTTACCTGCCGTGGTCAAACCACATCAACATGACCTCTTACAAGAAAGGGGACTGAAAAAAATAAAGAAATAAAATCTCACAGACCAGCACTCTCTGCAATAATTCAGGACTTTCAGAGTTATCCTTTCCTGTTCAGTCAAGCAGCTGGGTTCTGCTCCTGTGCCTGCCAGGAGACCTTTGCTAGAAAATAAAGGGGGATCCTCAGCTGCTCATTAACCACTTTCCTCCTGGTTATTTGCCTCGGGAACCATCGGAGGGCAGCAGCCTCCTTCCGAGGCTGAGCTGCCAGCCTTGCCTTCTCTTTTTGTCCTTTTCTGTCTTGTTTTCCTTTGAAGGGAAGAGTGGAAAAGAGAGGGATGGAAACAGAATTGCCTTCACTGTCCATGCAAAGATAAAACGATATTTCACCTCCTTCTCTGAGACACAAAACCCAAAGAAACAGCATCACCCGAATTGCACATTAACATTAGGTGCTCTAATCAACACCCCAACTGTGTGGACATCCTGGAAATGAGCACAAGGGGTACAGCGTTGTAGTAGTTTAACTTGGCTGGCAGCCAAGCACTACACAGCTACTCGAACCCCCCTTTCCATCCTCTCCCCCCAAAGCAAATAGGGGAGAGAATTGGAGGGGTAAAGATAAGGAGACTCATAGGTTGAGGTAAGAACAACTTAAAAATTGGAGTAAAATTAAATTTAAATTGTAATGATAATAATTATCATGATAATAAATAAATATATATGTAAATGGGTGATGCACAGTGCAATTGCTCACCACCTGCCGATAGAAATCCTGGAAAAGCAAAAAGAAACCTTGAACCCCAAAGCACAATCCTAGATGAGCAAGCCCAAGCAATTCCCAAGAGGATCCCCTGCTTTCCAGTCAACCCTTATTAATACAGTGACCATGACGTGATATGATCTGGAATATCTCATTGGCAGAGCCAAATGCCAATTTAGGGTTTTGCTAATTACTATACTTTCCCCCTCCCAGTCCTTTGCACTCACAAACTACCCAAGCACGATGTCCTTGTACCTTATCAACATCCTTCTCATAAGAAATGCCAGCCTGAAACCAAAACAGAGCTTTCTAGCTGCTAAGAAGAAAATTAACTCCATCCTAGTGAAACCAGGACAAGCATGAACTGGCGGGTTGCTTATACATGACCACTGGAAAAGGTTTCTTGGCTAGTTCCCAATATTAGAAGAGGTAAATTACCAAAACAACCAAAAAAAAAGCAGAGGTATGTCTAGAAGAGATTCAAAGCCACTTAGAACTGCTGGTGTGAATGCTGCAGAGCTACCAAAGTTACTAATAATGGTTAGAAATGCAGACTCAAAGAGAAAATGGGATTTTATACACTCCCAATCTTCAGAGCAAAGGTAAAAATATTGTGTTTAGCAAAGATTACCCAGACAACATTAACTTACTTTTCTTGATCAACAAAGTATGAGCAAAAACATCATCCCAAATAAGAATTAAACAGTATCACTCAATAATTTTCCAAACATGGTTAATTATCTCCCTGATATAAGAATGAAAGAATATATCTATGAATACGAGTGGGGTGGTTTCTCCCATTCTTCATCTAAGACTTTGAAGAAAAGGATTCTTCAGCTTCAAATAGGCTCTGATAGAAAACTTCTTTTCAGAAAAAGAAAGTAAATATTCCGGAATGAATATCGACATTTTTCAGACTCCAGATTTCTGAATGATGAAAGAAACAGATTAAGAAAAAATCCTAGGGAAATACAGGGTGATTGTGGAGATTAATGGCACTCTAAGAAGTATTTTTTCATCTAGTTCTACATAACTAAAGCATCAGAATAAGCATCAGACATATTAGAGTGACTGTTAGTATATTCAGATTTTAGCTTCTAGGGCAAAGAGCAATTGTTAAAGTCAGCAGTGCAGAAGCAAGCTGTGCATAATTAAAAGTTGAATTTCATTCAACAATAAACATCAAGGTAGGAAGATACAGATGGATTTGTACATCCAGAAGATAGAGTGGAATTTTGTTACTCTACCATTGTTATGCATTTTCCAATGCTGAAGTCATCTTTTCTGATGATGAAGTGCCTGCTTTTATTCAAAAGAGATTAGAGGGGGAAAAAAAAATAATCAAAGATGTTTAATTTCCAACATTTTAGAAGTTTTCTGAAACTACCACAAACCTAGAGATTGTTGGTTAGAAACATCACCAGCCCTTGTCCTCTGTTCTTTGTTTTGGTTTGGTTTTGTGGGTAATCAAAAAGTTAAAAAGTCAAATAATTTTCCACGTTCTGAAAGTTTCTGACCAGCTCTAAGGTTAATCTGATAGATTTTCCTTATGATTATCTGTATATTTATAATTCTGATGTCATACATTATTTCTTGTGTAATATCCTTTAAAGGAACAATTTACTGTAGAATACATTATTTATTTGAGGAAATTTTTCACAACTACTTTGATATTTTAAAGAGAGTCATTTATCCTCTGTTACACTTTAGTTTTCCCTATTTAAGGAAAATTTTAAAAAATAAAAGTCACCTGTGAAGCCCTGAAAATAAAAAAATCTCCCTGTGCTTTCCCAGGTGCTCTCTGAAGAGATGAGCAGTCTCTGAAGATCATTGCTCCTGCAGCAAAGTGCTCTGTGTTGTGACAGCTTCTCCTGAGGGACCTTTCACCATGTTGGAGATCCTGCAGTGGTGACCCAGTTAACTCTGGGTTACTCTTTGTTTTCATGTACGTTTTTGCACCTTAAGGATCAGAATCATCTCCCATCACTCCCATCTACCAACTGGGACTATTTGAGAAGAAAATTATCATTCAGTGTAGAAATACTGAAGCAGTGGGAAACACTCAGACTTTTGCAGAACAGGACAATACATCAACAAGGTGGTGCTCAACCTGTCTACAGCCCCAAGGAAGCTGTCAATGCTAATAAAGCCACTGAAAGATGGATGATATCCTACTTATAGGAACTTCACAGAAAAAACTAATTATAATAGAACTACAGCTTAATTTCCTAAGGACTTTGAGGTTCAGCCTAGACATTGCCTTCATCTGTCCATGCTCTAAGTACCTACAGCATTTCTAGCCTCTTTACTGAATTTGAGGATTCCACGTATGAAAAGTCATGGCAAGGAGAAGACAAAAAAAAAGATTTCATGTGAAATGCCAAGAAATTATGGGTTCATGTTCAGTCACCCAAAGAAAATTAGCAGATCTAGTGAATTCTTTCATTGCACCATTGCCAAATGCTTCAACAAAAATTGTTTTAACAGTGGCTCTTGGCAGCAGTTTCCCAGCTAGAGTTGACTATAGCCAGGAAAATGGTCAAACTTCACAGAGAAGAGGCAACAGGACAGTAGTGTTGCATGGCAAATGTGGAATTATATTATTTATACTACAAAAAATGTTTCCCCAAATGGTAGCTAGTTTATGTTTAGACACTCCCTGGACTTCTGCTATCTGGAGTTTTCACAGCACCTCACCATGAACCTCACTGCAATATGAAATGAAGCAGTGTCACAGGGCCAGCCCTAGAGCTTGGGAGAAGTCTTGAGTGGTCACCTTAGATGATCCATGGAACGTACTTGATGTGAATACTCAATTTCTGCTAGGGTACACACAACAGAATTCACACGATGAGCAGCCCAGCAGAGTAAACCACACACCTCATTATACCCATGTTCAGAATAACAAAGATCAAGTTGTCCAGATTATGGAGTCTTCTTGGATTTCCAAGAAGATTTTACAAAGTTCCACAGTTCAGGGTTTTAAAGAAGTCATGTAGCTGTGGCATAAGGGAGGATCTGGCATGGATAACGTATGTAAGGCAGGAACCTGTGGTAGGAGTTAGTGATGCAAAGGATGGAGGCTCAGAGGCAAAAGGACAGAGGTCACCATTACCCTTCCATGGGGACATGTGCTGATATATTTTGTATAGTAACCTACAGAATTTTGATATATTTTGAATAGTAACCTACAGAAATGAGAAGTGGTGTGTACAGGAAAAGTGGTCCCAGTTTCACGTTTGATATTATCCACACCGAGTTGACTCAGACTGAAACTTCAGGGTTTTCAGCTCAGTGCTCAGCAGCTGTCAGAAAAGCCAATGAAATGTTGGAATCATCAAATGTTGTGAGTTGGAAGGGACCCACAAGGATTATGGAGTCCAACTCCTGTCCCTGCACAGGACAATCCCAGCATTCAGACTATGTGTCTGAGGGTGTTGTCCAAATGCTTCTGGAATCTTGTCAGGCTTGGTGGAAGTTGAGCAAAGAAAAAAGAATAATAAAAGACAAGAATAGAGGTGACAATATAATCCAATGACACAAGTCCATGGCTTGCCTGTACAGGTTAGATACACTCCATCTCAAAAACAAAGGACATAGTAGTGGAAAAGGTTCAGAGAAAGGCAGCAAGGCTGGGAGCAGGCAGGCAGCTGGACCTCCAGCCCAACACAGTGTATTTTATACCAGTGCAAATGAACAAGCTGAAAACTGGGATTGGAAGCAGCGTGTCCACATCCACTCAGACCCCACCTGTAGAGAAAGCAGCACAAGGTGGGAAGTGATGTAAAACATTGGGCCAAACGCCAAGAACTGTGTTCAGTCCATGACCAAAGCATTCAGGAGGTGTGATGAAGACAGCTGAAGGACTGCACTGGGAAGCTTCTTGAACCCAACATAGCAGGAGGTTGAAGAAAGACACATTAGGAATTCATGAACTATCCACAGAGTCCATGTTTTCTTACAGGATTGATACAGCTGTAAAGAACAATGTTCTATCACATACATGCCTCTAATTAGCATCTATGTAGACATTAGTGTGTATATTTTTATTCTTCTTTTAAAATAAATAATAAATCATATTCAAAATAAAAGGAATGGGTAATCAGTGCAAATTGTTGGTCTATGCATACCATTATTCTGTGCAAGGAATACTTCTACCACCTGTAATGGAACAAATGAAGAAGAAAATTCCTTCTTCCTGTCAACACATGTATTTAATGGAATAAAAAGTCAACTTAAAATTCGTTACCAAGGCAATAGATGAACACTTCAAAGATCCCATCATCCCACCCCTGAAAAAAAATCAAAGTTTCTCTGGCAACTGAACAAATAGAAGATCTAGCAAAGCAGAGGGATGACACAGGAGTAGGTGCACACCTCTAATTGTATCTGTCCAGATGAAAACCTCCTACCACCTTATCATCTCTAACTCTGCAACAGCTCAATTAATCACTTACCAGCATTTTAAACTGCTTTTTCAAGCCTCTTTTCAAACCTTAACGTGACTTTTGATTCTTTCTGACAGAAGGATGTTACAGCACAGGGACTGAAATCATCCTTTCCCAGGGAGTGAGACACTGCGTCTTCATGTGTTGGGAAAAACAGTTCTGTTGGCTTTAGGCAAAGTAAATGAAAATAAGAAAGAATCGGAACTTTCATTGACTTGAGTGGGCTTTGGATCAAGCTTTGAACAATTTAACGTGACAATAATGGAGATCTTCTCATGTTCATCCTCTAAGGGGAAACATGGGGATCAAAATAACCTCCCTAATCTCAACTTCCCTTCCCCACTTCCATTTAAAGATGAGATTACATGGATTAGAGAGTGCCAAGAGCAATTTTTTTGCTTCAACCATCAAGTTCTCCAGACACTTTGGCATCTTTTGGGGGGAAGCAAACAAAATCAGAACAAATTCAATAATCCCTACATTGAACTAACTTAACAGCACTGAGAACCAGGCACCTTTGCACACACATCACATCAAATAATTACTGTAATACCAATAAAAAAACCCCACAAGTGCTTAAGCACAGCAATTAATAAATTATAGTAGTGCCACCCTTGGAAAACCTGTAAGTGAAGTTATAAACATTACAAATTAACTGTGGTCAAGATCTTATCTAATCATAGAATCATAGAATGGTTTGGGTTGGAAGGGACCTTAAAGATCATCCAGTTCCAACCCCCCTGCCATAAATATTTATATATAACTAATATAATAATTTATATAGGATTAATATATGTAATTGTCAGAGTTAGGTCACTGTTCCATTGTAAAGATATTGGGACTACCCAAAAAGACCTATTTATTTAGAAAATCACAACATGATCATGCTCAACAGAGAAGACCCATGAAGATCAGATGTTCACATCAGGCTCTCATAATAAATACTGTCTGCATCACAGCTCAGGAGTGTCTGGGCAGAAGACATTTCCAGACTATTGTTGGGCAGTCTTCCTTATCCATTTCCCTCTACTCAGGAAAAAACAACCAACCAAAGCCTTCTAACTCCTCTAATTTCACAACTTGCTCATTTTTCTACACCTCAGTCATGAAAACACATTCAATTCAGCGTGATGAAACCAATAGAGAAACAACATTTATCAGTCACTTTTTCTCTGCCTCTTGTAGAAGTAGCCTCTGCCTTTTTCTGGTGGGACTGAAACGTGAGCAATGCCATGGCTGTTGTCACACGGCTGTAACAAAAAAACCTGACATATCACCACAAAACTATCAAATTATTGCAAAATGACCTGTTGTGGTTGTAAAATAAGACATGTTTCATTGCTAGGTGAGAAAGATTGAAGCCTACCTATCTTCTTTTTCAACATAAAAGAGATGACTCCCATTTTCAAGAGGCAAATCTCCACTTCTCTGTAGGTGAGTAAATCTGGAACCTCACAAATGCCCCTGAATTGGAGAACTTCAGATAAGGACTTAGTTTTCTTTAAATTTTGCATGTGTGATTTCTACCCTTTGGGATGTGATGAAGATGTCTCTACTTTTATGTCTAAAACAGAAACAAGGAGCTTGTGGTTAAGGCCATGGCCAAGGTCTGGGAACCACAGAGGTCATCGCTGTTCTGCCACGTGGTGTAAACCTTCAGGGCTAAGGTTATGTATTTTAAGACTATGGACCTCAATTTAACCACCTTATAGCCAGCATTCATCTTGATATTCAAATGAGCAGATTAGGTGCTCAGTTTACAGACCATAGTTTCTTTGGAGAACTGGAAGAGTTTTAAAAGTAGGTGTAATATCTTCCAGAGACTTTGAACTCCATGGAAAACAGCAGGTTTCATCTCACCCTTCCCTCACCACGCTGCACCCAGGTACCTTCCCGTATATCTTAGACAACACTTAAGTTAAATAAAAATAAAAATTAAAGAAGAAATAAATAAAATATGAATAAAAATAAAAAATAAAATAAAAAGCCCCGATACTTCTATCATTCAGACACTGTTGGTCCCATCCCCTGTGCAGGGGATGTTTTACCAGCAAGCTGGGAACAAGAAATAAGCTTTTAAGATCAAACCCATGTATTTATCCAATTTAACAGTCTGTCTGCAGGGAGGAAACAACAGCAAGAGAGGCTAAATGAAGAGGGTCAGACTGTATCCCACAGATTGTGTGTTAGCTTTGGTGCTACTATCAAATCCCCAACCAGCAAAGAGAAAACCAAGCAGCCACCACACCGAGTTATCCACAAGAATAAACCCACGGATGTCTACTTGGTGAAACACACCTCTCAAGTAGCAGTTTCTAATTACTAAAGAAGGTTTCTCAGCCCGTAAATTGCTGTTTTCCAGGCATGCTATGTTACCTGCAATATGTAGAGGGGGATGAGAAGAAAATTGACAACCCATATTCATCCATCTTCATTTGTCTTTCATGAAGATGAGCAGGTGAGTAGG
This sequence comes from Antrostomus carolinensis, assembly GCF_000700745.2. Taxonomy (NCBI): domain Eukaryota; kingdom Metazoa; phylum Chordata; class Aves; order Caprimulgiformes; family Caprimulgidae; genus Antrostomus; species Antrostomus carolinensis. The sequence goes on from NW_010334982.1 coordinate 10,935, forward strand.
GCCCCCGTCTCACAGCACCAGCCTTTACTCACTGATACCATCTTGGTAGTGACTTATCACCATCTCTCCCTTCACTCTGCTTCCCTCAATCCTGTTCTTAAACAGAGACATGCTCCAGTGACCACAGCTCCTAGATTTTGAAATGAAGTTGTTTTATTCTCCCAACATAGAATATATTGGGAGAAAATAATATCCCCACAAAGGGATGTCATTCAAAACAATATGTCAATGGACACATCGGTTAAGTTTTAAATGCTCTTTGCAATCTCTCCTGTTACAAATATCACAGTGCTCCCTGCAGATCAAAACTGTTGCGCAGTATATTGGATTTTAATAGCACCTCTAGGTTTAATATGAGATAATGAATGAAATATGCCCACAGATGTCGAAGCATCCTGCCAACAAGCGTGCGTTCAAATGATTTTGCTGCAGCCAGAGGGTGACTATTTCTAATCTGGAAATAATTTCCATTATTGAAACATAAAAAAAAAAAACCAAAAAATAAGGTTATTGAAAAGGATCTGCAGCTTCTGGTTAATTCTGGAGTGGCTATGCAGACATTTTTTTTATGAAACCCAAATTGAAAACACTTTTAGGCAGTTTATTGCTAAGCAGCACAGCTAACACAGGTAAGGCTGATCAGAAACTACAAGATGTAAGAGTATCCAATTCCTTCATCAAAATAGGTGGAGCAGATAAATCAATTCAAGTATAAGACAGGAGCTGAACAGGGCAATGTTTCTGTTTTCCCTCAAAATGTTTTTTAAAGGAGAGTGAGGGAACAGGACATTAACCTTTTCTACAGATGGTACTCTAATAAAGAAGATGTCATCACTTATTCCTAGAAGCATTCCCTGGCATGAACTTGCAAGAATAAACCCCAGAGTTTTATTTCATTATTTATATTGATTACGTGCATCTAAAATAATATAAAGAACTAAATTTTCTCTAGGAAGCTAGCACGTGCCAACCATGCACTTGCAAGGATGCAGAAACACTCTCCTTTCACATATACACCACTAATTCTGAAAAGCAAGGCCATCTTGTGCATAGACAAACATACTTTGTGTATGTGGACTGTTGTCCAAGATGAATTTCAAGACTAATTATGTTCATCTCAAAGTCATAAAGCATCTTGAGGAAGGATTTAGTCTGTGAGATCTTCCTCTCTCATAAGACTCAGCAGCTGTAGCTACTTGTTAGCATTCATTAAGACTAAGAGCATTTTCATTCTCATCTGTGGAACAGCTTGAAGCCCAAGGATGGTTTATATTTCCCCAGGTTGAAAGAAAAGAAGCTCCCTCTGATCTGAGAGTGTAGTGGAACTGATTTAATTATGGCTGGAAAAAAAAAAATAACCACATTTCTAACATTTATGTGTTAATTTTCATAGCACACCAAAGTGAGACATGTAAAAATAAGTGTGGGATGTATCTATGAATGCACTTAAACGTACTTAGATGGTGCAGGAAGGGCTGCTTTTGTCCAAGGGCAGGGTCTTCTCCTCCCCCAGTGGCAGGTGCTTTGCTGATTAATGATGGGGAATTTGCCTGCAGGGGTGCTGCTTCCTCCAAATCCTTTTTTTAGAGGAAGATATTGAAGCCAATGCATTCCTTCATCGAAATGGCAGGCAAGTCTTGCATTGAAAGTCTAACAAATAAAAGGACTCAATTTGTCAGTGTCAGGATGGGGCAGTGATCTTTTTTTGCCTTCAAGTGATAAAAACCTCCCAGCACCTAATGGTGTCTAACACTGAGATGTGATCGGGTGGAAAGAGTCTCTCAATCAATTAAAATAAGATCTGCTTTCAAAAAAAGTGGTTTTAGGTTAAGATAAGCAAATATATTATGAATAATATATTATAGGCAGCATTAAGAAATATTTCCAACAGGATTGTGAACTCAGATGGTGTACAACTCAAAATGGTGTACAACTCCAACAAAAAAGTTGGTTTTTAATCACAGAATTGTAGTGGTTGGAAAAGACCTTTAAGATCAACAAGTCCAAATGTAGACTCAGGTCCATAGACCAAGTCCAATCCTTGTTTTCCTGGAATTCCAAGCTCAAGGCTTGTAAACCTTTTTATACAACTTTTATAGTTCCTACGGATGGGCATGGAGAAATAAGAACTCCAGTGGATTTTCCCATCCTGGATGCTTTGTTAAAAGATATCAAATCTACTTTAGCTTTATTCTAAAATTGACTCATAATAATTTTTTCTTGAGTGTGTGAATAAATGTTACAAACAATAAGAAAGCTCACACAATTTATCAGCTGAAATTAAAAGCAAAACCCAAATAATTCATAGCAAACAACAGAATATTAAAGGCTCTTGGGAAGACACCGGTACTGGTAGTGAGGAAAACCTCACTAAATATCTAAGGCACCTTGGCCATCACCCCCAGAGGAATTGAATGTCTCTGAAAGTCATCCGTATACTTTTAAGGGGATAAATGGGCTCTCACATTGACCCCAAGAGCCACAGTCTACTTTGGAGCAGCTCTTCAGAGAGCAGACTCATTTCAGGGCAGTATAATGAAGCAGCATCACGTGGGTCGGTGCCCTTGTACATTGAAGGCTTCAAAACAGCTGTGACTAAATGTTGTAAAGACAATCTGCAGTGTCTTTCAAAATAGATAATAAAGAATTTACCAATGGATATGTGATTTGGGTAAACACTGGAGAGGTTTGAAGCAAGAGGGTTTAAAGCACTGTTCTCCTCGAGCGCCTACGGGAACCTCCGATCAATGCAAACGTGTGAAACGAAGAATAAAGAAACAGCAAAGGTCACGGAGGTCTGGGGAAGGGGTGAAAGAGCACAGGAAATTATACAGGCAGCAGAAGCATGGAGAAATGCCATAAGGTCAAGACATGAAGATGACTGAGGGAAGCACTACCCAGCAGAGCACTGCTTGGGAATGCTGGATTAACTATTTCAACTATGTGCTGCCGGAGGCTGTCCCAAGGATTTGAAGTTTCATTAACCCACAGGTTGTATTTTTCTTTAGAAGCTTTTCTTGCTATGATACCCAAAGCTCTCTAGTCAGTCTTAACACAAAACAAAGAAGCCTACAATGAAATCATGGTCTGTTGGGAAAGCAAAACTGTTCTACAAGTAATGCCAAGCTGAATTTTGCACAGGCAGCTGCAGCCCTGTTGTTGCCTCAGTTTACATGAGCTTACCTGCTGCACACATCTCTGTAGTCCACCCAGGGAAGGTGGATCCCATGGATGAGAACATCTGCAGTCAGTGTTTGTTTATTGCAAAGACCAGCACAGTGGTTATATATAGAAAAACAACTTGCTTCTTCCACTGCCCCAGGTCACAACCTCCCTTTTCATAAGGCTCCAACATGCCTCAAGTTGCTTTACATCAGAATGAGAAAAAAACCATAAAATTATGAAATAAATCACTCCCTCCCCAAGCAGGACAAGGAGAGAAAATAGGAAGAACAGGATAGTGGTGGGGTGATGGTTTTAAACTAAAAGAGGGGGGATTTAGACTAGATGTAAGGAAATTATTTACACTGAGGGTAGTGAAACCCTGGCCCAGGTTGCCCAGAGAGGTGGTAGGAGCCTCATCCCTGGAAGCATTCAAGGTCAGGTTGGATGGGGCTCTGAGCAACCTGATCTGGTTGAAGATGTTTCTGTTCACTGTAGGGGGTTGGACTAGATGGCCTTGAAAGGTCCCTTCCAACCCAAACCTTTTGATGATTCTATGATTTTATGATAAATAATGTTACTGAAGACTCAGTCTCTTCCTCTAGGACCTTCCCATTCAAGGGACTCAATAATTACTTGCTCTCAGACAGAAAACTCCTGGCTTGCAAAGGGGTATCTTGATTTGCAATTCTCCAGCCAACCACATTAGAATCATAGAATCCCAGACTGATTTGGATTGGGAGGGACCTTAAAGCTCATCCAGTCCCAACCCCCCTGCCATCAGCTGGGACACCTTCCACTAGACCAGGTTGCTCAAACCCTCATCCAACCTGGCCTTCAACACTTCCAGGGAGGAGCAGCCACAGCTTCTCTGGCCAACCTGGGCCAGTGTTGGAACATTATTCAGCTTCTTTCTAAAAGTACCCAGGCTTTGCAGTTGTGAGTTTGGCTGTGGCTTTTCTTTAATTGTTCCACTGTAAATCAATTAAAACACACACTGTTTTGGTGTCCTTCCATGGATACACTTTGCTTAAAGAGAAAACAATTTATCCATAGCATCTTCTTAGAGTTATTCTTTCTGACTTTGTGGATGGGGGTCGTGTCTCTCCTTGGATGATCCCCAAATGACAGTTAAAGTAAAAAAAAAATAAAAAATAAAGACTTGATGTAGCAGTTGATAACCTCTCTGTTTTTCTGAGATTGGCATGTCTGTTTTGATGTTATTGTAGTGACAAAGAAATAACATCTCAAGCTGAAATAGATGTAACAACACTTCAAAAAAAAAGGCAAGGTAAAGAGGAAAACAAGTAAAGGTTCTTAAAATAGTGCTTACTGGAACACAAAGGCAGAAGACTTTCTAAGCTAAACCATCAGGATTTATAGAGCCCCTGACTCCAAGGTTAGCTTCCCTCCTTCTGCCCATTGCTGAAGTGTGTTTTACCCTCTGGTGCCAGATATGAAATTATACTGTCTGTAAAGTAACTTGTATTTCAACCCATGTGGGAAACATTTGGACAAGTGTACTTTCTGAAAGAAAAGAAAACATTTTAAGACCCACAAGTATTTTGCCTCAGGAAATTTCCTCTTAATCTTCACTCTGACACCTCTCTCAGACACTTCCCAGCACTTTAAACCATACAGAAACCTATTCCCAAGGTATTTAGTTTCTCCCCACAGATTTTTGTAACAATTATGTGACTTCAGATCTGAAAAGCTGTTCTTCTCCTTAAATGACAGGTAATTGAACCGGTGGACAGTAAGGGGTTGAACAAAGATGTTTCCTCCAGACCAGCTCCTTCACCCCCTCAAAGACAACAAGAAGCGATTCGTACCTGAAAATGGGGTACAATAATCAGCTAATATTCTCCTCAAATAATGTATTTCATAACAAAGTATAATTGCAGATTTAGATTAGACTTCATTAAGAAATCCAACAAAGAATTTGGGGCATCTCATGACAAAAGTGTCTTACCAAAGCCCAACAATACACATAGAAATAGCAACTTCTGGGGATGACTCCAGCTCTGCCCCGGCGTGGGGTTATACCCAGGTACAAGGAGGTATCTCAGTGGGAACCTGGGGGTGATACCTCTGCAGGAACATGGGGCTGCTGTTGATGTTCAGTCCCTCCTGCCAAATAAACACTTTTAGATGTTTTGCAGATGCTGCATCTGCCTATTCCCAAGACAAACACGATTCTTTTCATATTGTCATCTAAAAGAAATGTCTATTTATGTAGATAGAAGAAAGACACGTGTCTAAAAAAATTTTAGCTATATAAAAGCTAAATTCTGTGTAAATCACAAAGCCCCCAAGCTTCTTAACCAAAACTTTGTATTTACACTGTAGATGCAAATATATGAAAATAAATATATGAAATCACTGTTCCTAACTGGGCCATGGGGATTACCACACCCTCCATTCCCAGCTAGCCTCAGGTTGGGTATTTTGTCCCCCATCCTGTCACTGGAGCCAGTTCCTGATGTTGTGCCCTGCATGGGGAGGCAGCTTGGTGTGCTGGTGATAATGTCAGTGTCATGACACTAACTTGACAGAGGTACACAGGCTGCAGCTACGCAGCTGTAAAGCTGTGCCACCAGCATGGCACATGTATTGCTCCAACTGTGTCTTGGCCATCTTCTCCAGACAGGGTTCACACATCAACAACATGCTGCTGGCCTGGAAATGCTCTGGGACAAGGCAGGAATTTTACTCTGAGTGCTAAAAAGCAGCTTGTGTTGTCCCAGGTCCTTATTTGAGCTGTAATTTGTGTGCAATGTTTGTATTTTCTCCTATGTTTTTCTCTGCTGTGTAGGTTTGAAACTTGGGGAGGGAAGGTGGGTTTGGGCATCCCAAGGCAGCCCAGGGCAGCGGTGGAGTCCCCATCCCTG
>NW_010334983.1:0-26607 GCF_000700745.2 Antrostomus carolinensis
AGCATAGTTTCTGGGAGTATCTGCTCCATGGTCTTCCTTCAGCATGAAGTGGGAAAAGATCATAAAAAGTTTTTCAGCGTTCAGAATTCATGAAGTTCAGTAGGGTTCATTAGGTTTTTATGTAGAAGCGTCAAGTTTTGGGGATAATAGTGTTTCAGTATGTGTAGGTTTAATACATGATACTCTTTAAATGTGAGTTAAATTAAGATGAGTTTTATCTCCATTTGACTAATAGATTCCTAATACTGTCATAACAAGTCTATACAATTTTACCTTTTCAGGAAATGTAGGATGTGATCTGTGACAACTCTGAATCACTGTAACTCGATTATAATTTGTGTAATTTTCAAGTATGTAAATATTTATTTTGTTATGCTTTTTTGTTTAGTGCTTTCCAAGTGCTATTGCAAGTCATGTAGCTGCTGAACATCCAAGTAAATGTCTGGTAAGTGTGTAAAATTCTTAGATTTTACCATTAGAGTGGAATAATGCTAAGAAAGCCTGCCTGTGGTAGAGGGCAATACTCATATTTGCTTGTTTTTAGTTACTTCTACAAAATGTGACAGAAATATGTAGCACAGGTGTAAGCTGATATTCCTGAAAAAAAATCCAATAGGTCCTTTGGAGAATTAATTCCACCAATTCTAGAAGAGAATTCAAAGAACTATTTGTTGGTTTTTTTTGTACTGGTTCCTTGGAAATGGGTATTGCTATGGGAGAGCAACATACTTCATGTGGTCTGGCCAGAACTGCTTTCGTGCTCCTGAGCTGAGGTCTTTTCTGTTCTGTTCTCCTTTCATTATGAACTGTGGTTTCTGAAAAAAGAAAATTAGGTGTGCAAGGCTGCTTTGGACCTAGAATGTATTCTAAACAAGTTCCTTATCTGCATGACAAGCAACAGGGACTGAGAATATTCAATAGAGTGCATTTATTCTTTGACTATCCCAGATATGTAGTTAAGCCTCCTTAAAACATTGTGATAGTTTCACTGGACTAGCCCTTGGCTAGCAGCCAACACAGCCATTCTAAGTTACAGTCATGCAACCATATTTTAAGTCAGTAACGATGCATGACCACAACTGAAGTCACAATTTGATCCTATAGGATGATATTTGAATGAAAACTCAGTTATTATTGTATTGAAATAAATTTGCCTTGAAGCACTCAAATTTATTTGTGTAGTGGTGGTAAGCCTGCAATATCTGCTGTTAATTCTCATTATTTCATAGAAACAGAAGAATAAATTATACTTCTATACTAGCTTTCTAAATTGGGTATTGCTTCCTCTATCTACATATGAAGGGCACTTTTGAAATCAAACAAAAACCCCATCATCCATGTTAAATGGGAAACAAATTACAAAGCAGCAGTGTTTTGGCTAGGAAAATTAATTTATTCAGAGCTTGCTTCTGTATCTCTGCAGTGTGGATGGCTCTTTATTTGTCTCATATGTGTAATCGTACACACTTTTGTTATACTTGCTTTAAGGAGATATAGCTCACAAACCAAAATGTTAACTTGTTTTTATTCTTATTTAACATTTATTATTTTTTAGGTTGAGGTCCTGATTGCCATTAGCAGTGTTACCTCTCCTTTGTTGTTCACAGCTTCTGCATACTTATCCTTCAGTATCATGCAAGTTGTTGACATCTTTAAAAGTTATCCACCTGCTGTTAAAGTATGTATTTGTATGCAATTGAAAAATTAACATCTACATATTACAGTAGCAACACAAGAATGAATTAGGAAGTATAAGAAGACAAGGTACTGCATTATACAGATTGGATAAAATGATATAGAAATTACTCTTATTTGAGTAATGATATAATTTTAAGTATGTTGAATCTGTTGCTGTCCTGGAATTATGGCACGTTATTCTAAAGAATCAGTAAAAATAGTATGTAATATGCTGGACTCCTTGAGATTTTTATAAATTTGTAGTATATAAATAAAAGATTCTAGGTTTACTTGAGGAATGTATTTTTTCTGTTTCTTAGGATGTCTACCAACAGGTGGCATGTTGGGATTGTAAGCTTACACCTGGATTCATTCAAAGCCTGGATTGGGGCAGAGAAGAAAAAAAAGTTTGCAAATCTTAGAGCATTTCAGTATGAACTGTTACCAGTGCATTGCTGAGGAGTTTCCTAGGGCTTTACTGTCAGATTGTTTAGCAATCCATGACGATGTTAAAAGAACTGTTCATGGGTATTAAAATAGTGTCAGTAAGTCTTGACTCTTAGTGCCCATTAGTCCTTAAGCAGTCTTGTAATTTTAGAAGGAGAGGGAAAATATTTATTAAACTGAGATCTTACATACTGGAAAACCAGCTTTTTTTGAGTATGTGATCCTGTTCTGATATTGGAGGAGTATAGTGTGTTGTTGGACCTCGGGAAGTGGCCACAGCTTACACACTCTCTTTAAGGAGCTTCTCCTGTCACACATGTTGGAGACAGAAGACTGGGCTGTCTGGACAGTTGGTGTGACCCTGCAGAGCATTTGTTGCGTTCTTGTGCTACTCTGTGTCTGGATGCAGCAAGAGTGGGCTGCTCTGCAAAGGAGGGTGAACAATGGAGAGGAAAGTGACAGCAAGGCAGGCAAGGACAGTGACCTCATTGGCAAGGGATGCTGTCCTGCAGTACCCAAACAAAGAAGAACAAAGCAGGTCTGGCTGTGGTAACCAGGTTCAGCCAATAGTTCAGTGATTGCCAGACAAGTCCATAGTGGTGAAGCAGATCCAAGGTCAGCCAGGAACTCAAGCCAGCAGGGCAAGGTCAGAGCCAGGCATAGCTGCAGCATTGCTCAGGTCAGAACCAGCAGGGAGGCTCTATATTTTAGAGAGTAGTTTCCTCAATTCTGTTCTGTTTCTAGAGGAAAAGATCATTTGGCAAATCAATGTTTTGTTAAAAAAATTATTGATCTGGTGTACTTTGAGCAAACTCAGGTGCTCAAATTTTAATTAAAGCTTCATGCTGAAATAAACTGTAAATTATAATTTGAGTTAAAAAGTGAAATCTTGATACAAATCTCAAGGACTGAGAGTGGCAGAAAATATTTTATTCAGGTAGTTAACAACATATTTTATGTCTCTATTTTCAGCAATCTTACGATGTACTCCTGTTGCTTCTGATGTTGATGCTACTAATTCAGGCATGCCTTACTATTGGAACTGTAATACAGTGTGTAAATTACAAGGCAAAAATGAAACTACAGGATTCGTCATGGACAGCATCACAGGTTAAAAAACAGGAGTACAGAACAACAGAGGTATGTATTTATACCCATCATAAAATTTTAAAATCTGTATTGAAAAGGATATTTTTTTGTAATGTTTTATGTTACTTAATACAGATTACAATTAAAAGCTGCTCTGTAAAGCTATAAAGATATTAATGCACTGGTGAATTTTGTAATAAAGACATAATATTTTGATAGTTAAATGGTAACTGTGGCATGACAGGCTCAGTATCTGTAAACCTGTGACAAGTCCTGATAAGAGAGAAAAAGCTGTAAGCTTGCTCACTGTACTAAGATAGAATGAGTGTCCTACTCCACAGGATACAGATCCATAATTGCTATTTATATGTCAGAATGATGTTACAGAAAAGATGTGGGCCTTGCATGATCGTGTTCTGATAATGAGATAGCCATCTTTAAGAAAGGAATGGATTTAACCCTTTCAGTGTGAACAGAAGTTTTGGGCTGTGGAATGAACATACTTGATGTACCTTTCCAAGGCCTGGTGTGGGGGTTGAATTTATTAAGCTGAGTTCTTTAAGCCCCGCTAGCTCAGTCGGTTAGGACAGTAGTTAGGACATGGAGAGACCTGGAATTCCAAGCACCCTCCCATGCATTCCTGGGGAATTCCTAAACCAGGAATGGGAAGAGTGAAGAACCTGAAGCGTAGGAACAACAATGGCCAAGCTAAGTGGGTGGCTACTTGTACTAGACAATATAAGTAGTGTGCAGAGGAAGGTGCCTGGAATTCCAGGTCTCTCCATGTCCTAACTACACTGGTGATAAAGATCAGAATTGGAGCATAGGTCATGGCATGGCTAAACAGATCTTTTCCAGGAATTATTTACATAAGTATGCCTAGTTTGTGAGTCACTGAGAAACTGGGTGCAAGTTAAATGCTAAAAGGAGCGCTTTGTCTGGAAAAGCAACACCTTTTTACTTCCCTTCTAGTATTTAAACACATGACCGATGTTACAGGTGAAGTTGTAGGTCCCTTTGGCTTCTCAGAAGTCTGTGTTCTTAGGCAAGACCTTAGTTTGCTTGCATGTGTGTAGATAAATCTTGCATCAGTTGCACTGTAGGGGGCTACTTCTGCCTTTGGGTTCAGAGATTTAGATGCTAGAGCTTTCAGTCACATTTTTGCAAAAATCTTGAAAAAATGTACTAACTTGTTTAAAATAGGAACTTGGCCAAGTTTCTTTGGCCTAATGTCTCAAGTGTTATACAATTTACACTCAATTTTATATCATAAATGTATACTATACAATATACAAAACTATACAATTTACAATGTGTAGAATATTTTAATAACTCAGACTGTAACTATTTGTGTTTACATTCTCCTAGTTTCTCTCAGATATTTATTTGCTTGAACTTCAGTTTTTAGCCAAAGCATTGTTTCATGTTTCCATTTATCTGAAATTTGTTTGCTTGTAGGTTTCCAATAATACCTTAAAGGATTTTGACAAAGACAAAGCCTGGAAAGCAGTTGTGGTGCAGATGGCTCAGTAGTTTGGATTCTGCAAATGCAGCCAATACAGTACTATCCAATACAGTAAATCAACTGTTTGAATTAAGGCTTAAAAACTTTTAAGTTTATAAGCAGCAATATAGTTACAGCAGTAGGAGCCAAGGAATAACACAGTAAATAATGTGCCTTTCTAATAACTTTGAAATATATTGATAATATTTTTAACACATCTGTCTTTTCTATTGGTATCTGTATTCTGGTGTTGCTTTAGAAGATACTTAGAAAAAGGTAATGAGTCACACAGATTTATGCTGATGGCAAAGTAAAATATGACAATATGTAGTAGGCTTCGTATATTTGCAAGAGATTGTTGTAACTGCAGTTATGCAGTCAGTGTAACTGATAAATGCTTTTGTAAAGTTATGAGTACAAGTCATAATTGATATTTTTGCTTATACTTCATTTTTGTAGGAGTTGTGAAATTGTTTTGCATCTCATTGCTTTTATATAAATAAAAGTCTTTATTATGTAGAAACTCAAGAATGTGGGTTGACATTCTAATTGGAAAGGTGAAAACAGAATGTTCTTTCCCATTAAGCTTCCATTTCTGGACTCTTAAATGGGGAAGGGGCTTTTTCTGAGTGGCCAGACACAAAATCTACTAGCAAAAGCAAAAGAATAACAAGAAACAGAAGCAATCATCCAAATAATGTGAGATACTACTGATATGAAGAGAGTTTTTTCACATTTATTTATTTTCCTAATTATCTTTAAAACTTACAGAACCTAGATGCCCTTAAACAAGGGGTATTCCCCATACAGATTGGCTTTTCTTCCTAGATGAATTATGTGTATGATTGTGTGGATTTCAAACATTATAAGAATTTCCATGTTAATAGGCTTTTTGGTGTAACTAGGGAGATAGCTGCTGAGAAGGTGGTGGGTTTTTTTGATGTTTTTCTGGTTTTATTATTGGTTTTTGAAAGGTTCTAGAGGTTCATTCCTTTTTAATCTGAAATAACCCATATCATTTGTTCAGAGCGTGCTGAACAGCTTGCCTCTTTGCTTTTGGGGAGGGGAAATAGAGAGAAAGGTATGTCCCTTCAGGTATGCTAGCATGTTTTCTTTTTGTTTTGGGAAAGCTGGTAATTATGGCATTTTAATACAGAGAAAATACTCTTTTCAAGTTTAGAGCAGTGCTTCTTGAGAGCATGTATAAGCAACCTCTCTGTTCACCTAAAATAGTGTACGTTTTTGATCCAGACTAATACATCAACAACCAGAAGATAGAGCTGCTGTTTCCTTAAATACTGCCAAGTCTCATTACCTCTACTGGTGGTATTTGTGTGAGCATTTTCTCAACAAGGCAGATAAGTAATAACATATCTGTTTTTTACAAGGCAAATGAGCTAATCTAACTCAATGCTGAAAGAAGTTGTCTCCTCTGGCCTCTTCCCTTGTGCTAGCTGTGGCTGGTATCTGATTAAACTGGCAGAAAATTTATCGATTAAAAAAATGAATAGTTTCCTATAGTTAGTCAGCTTAGCACACTGCAAACTCATAGTGGCCCTCTTCAAGATCTTGAATATGTCTTCATACCAACTGGAGGTAGAATTGGTACATGTCTTTTGTTAGTACTTCCTTTGTCCCTTCCCTTCCCATCACGTTCCTTGCCTATGTTTTGCCTTGGTCATATGCCCCTTCTCTTCTCCATTCTCCGTTTGAAAAAGTAGACTTGTACGTGATTCGTACCAGGAGTTACAGCTTTAGACTGACTGTGTAATCACTTGGTTTGTGTGGATATCACTGTCAGTTATAGTTGGAGTTAAAGGAGTTTCTCAAATAAAAAATTGCATGTTTTGTGATCTGAAGAGAATCCATGAGATCTAAATAATAAGATCTAAATTAGTTTCAGAAACTGGAGTAGTCAGGCTTCCCTGGCAACTGGTTTGATTTTGTAATGATTTCCTGTTTTTTCAAATGTTAGAAGTACTTTTTGTTCGTTACTGAGTGGGAAGTCCCTCAGGGTGAAACTGACAGAGAAAATGTTAGTGTCATACATTTTATGAATAATAGTATCTTAGATAAAGTATCTTCAAATTCAAGTATCAGTTTTGGATTATTTTTTTTTCCCCTTATCTGGTGTTACCTGTCTAATGCTAATATGAAATATTTCACAGTAAACTGTTTTTCTGCATATATATTTATAGGGAAAACAGCCAAGGAGTGAAAGAGCAATGATAGAGCTGAATGTGCTACAGTAAATCAGATTCATGCAAAGGGAAAACCATGCTTGCTAGCTTTAAGCAATAAAGAAATGATGATGAAAACAGTTTGTATTGCCTAATTACTTTCTAATTAGTGCTTTGTTAATATCAAGTTATGACCATCAAAGATAAGCCAGAATTGCTTTTTGAACATCGTTTTTCAAGACGGAGAGGTGTACAGGTATAAAATATCTTTTTGTAATGCTTACTGGAGTTTTCCTCGGAGAATTTTATTTAACATTTATTTCCTACTTAACCTTTCTGTTTCATTTATTCAAAAGTTATAACCACCTCTTTAGTCAACAGGTTATGATTATTCTTTTCTCTCCTGTAAAGATAAACTATTTCTGGAGAAAAAATGCAAAACTGATACTGATTTTTTTTTTTTAACGATTTTTCTCCTAGCCGACTCCCTTTTTAAAATCTGACCTAGCTCCTAGTCCAAAAAACATCTTATATAGGTGTTTGGTAGCAGCCATTTCCTCAAACAAAGGGCAGAGTGTATAGGTTTAAACAGGCCCTGTTCTTTTCTCCTCTGCTTATTGTCAACCATGGAGGCTGAAATACAGATAACCAGAGTTTGTAGGGCTTCTTACCACCTGTGTGTTCTGGAAAGGTAAAATAAAAGTGTTAAAACACTGTGTGCATAGAATGATTTGCTATTTTGTATTGCATGGTTCTGTGCTTTACACATCAGAATTTGGGCATCCAGAAGGAAGATGGAAATGTGTTCCTGTATTGCCAGCTCTGCTTTCCAGCAGGTACAAGAGGCCAAGTGCTTCTGCAGGGGCTGTGTTGCTAGAGTTTCCCCTAACTTTGCTTGTTTTCACAAGTGGCACCAGAGGGGAGATGCTGATGGAGTGCCTCCTACTGCCATATCTCCTACCTCTGTACCTCTACACTGTCTGTGTAGGGTGTAGCCTGTCTTTTCTCCTGGCCCCTCTTGACAGTGCAGGGATCGTGACTAGTTCTTGGTTGTTTCCAGGCTCGCCATTTAACAAATAACCAGGATTAACATCAACTGCTCTGGAGCTTGTTTTTCTAGACAGAGGCCTTGACTCACTCAGGCTCAATGCTGAGGATACATAGTCTTTGCCAGCAGTCCTGGTTTAAATTATTCATGTTCTTCTGCTGTTCATTTACCCATTTCCATTGAAGTCTATGGAAAGAGTCTAATTTATTTCAATATGGTTAATTTTGGAGTTTTGGTATTTATTTTTATGTTCTTCCCAACATCTGATTTATATAAAAAGTTACACAAAATCAGAATGATTTTATCTACATTATATAAACACTGAAGTTCAAGATTTAAATGGGAAGGAAAAAAGATAGCATTAGAACAACCTGCTCTATACTATCTGCTGCTGCACTGAGTTCCACCAGGACACCTGCAATGCTTCAAACTGGTCTGCTTAAAAAAAACCCCTCCAGACTTCCCTGTATCACTGTCGTTTGCTGGTCCATGCATTTCAAGGAAAGATTTTTCCCAGATTTGGTGAGAAAGGAGAACAGGGTGAGAAGCAGCTTTCCTTCTTTTTGTGACTCAACTTATTTTTCTTTCTTATTTGGTCCTGGTGTTAATACAGCTGAAAATCTGAAATCCTACCCTGCTGACCTCAGCTGAAATTTTGATTTCAGCTGGGAAGGAGTTTTTATTTCAATCCTTGCAGATTGCTAAAGGTCACTTTCTGTTCTAGAAACTGCCAGCGTCCACATGTGCAGCATCTCTTGTGTGTTACCCTCTATTTTTTTGTGTGTATCATGACTCAATACTTCAATATCTATTAATAATCTTATCCATAGATTTAGTATCTAATCACAGAGTATCTGTTTCTGTCTAAAACTCAGTCTGTCCCAATAATGATGCACTAGGACTTTAAAGATGATCCATAGTCTTACTTATAGAGATGTCATGGAGTATAAGAAAATCCCGTCCCACCTCACAGAGGAATCCTTAAGAAACCAAAGCCTAAGAAAAATTGTGATCACCAGAATGAAGTAGACCTTGTGGTAAATAATCCAAGAAGGTTTTGGCAATGCATTTTCAATTAGCAGCGTGGCTGAATGGATTTTAATATGCAGTGAGGTGCAGAACTGAGAGCTCCATACAATTGGGTATAACGCTGTTCTCTGCAGAGGCAGTTGGGTCTGTTTGTTGTCACTTGTGATTGCTTGCACTAGGAGAATTTAGTATTTAAGTCTTACTTGGTGCCAGCAAGGCTCATTGGCAGGTGGGGTCTTCACACATTTGAGAACAAGTGAGCAGGACAAGGGGCTCCACCCTGTGTTCTTTCTAGTGGTGTGAATCCTAAATGCACTACAACTTGTTAGGTAAGGATGACGTCTAATTCACTCATTAGTGTTATTCCTTTAAGCAGCTGTGATTGAAAAATATTGTGGGCATAGCAGAAAACCAAAGCAGATAAAATTAATTTTTTTTTTTAATTGCTAAAATCAAAGGAACAAAGTGAAGTACTTAGTTGTGCTCATAGCTGTGATCTAGTCAAAAAAAAAAGGGTAAATGATATGCATTGCAGTTCATATTAGGGAAATTGTTTCCTAAGAACTTGCCTTTAAATGCTTTCCTCTTTCCAGGTCATCTAATTTTCGTCTGTGTTAGGAGACAAAGATGGGTTACGTAAGCCCATAGTAAACTCAGGACACTGTATTGTATTTTTGCAATGTTGCTTTATTTACATTCCAATTTTATTGGTGTTATTATGTAGTTGTGGGAATACATGATGATGACAAAATCAGTATATACATCTGAATTTGAGAAATGTAACCTTTTCCTGATTTTTTAGACAATTTAATCTAAATAAAGTCAGACTTATAAAAGTAACTCATCACAGGGTTTATGCTCTTCCCTACCTGACAGTAGTTGCCAGCCTCAGAGTTCAGGTAAAAGTGTTTTGTATCAAATCTGACAAACTCCACATCTTTAAGTCTTTCAATATATCAGTATGAATGGAAGTAGTGAAAACTGAATAAATAGGTAGATGTAGTCCTTAGCACAGAAATGAGAGAAAATTTCCCAGTACTGCTTTTGTTTGTTGCTGCTTGGATTATAGTTGCTTTTGCTTCTTCTATAGGGCTAAACCATAGAAATGCACAAGAACTACTTTCTACCCCAAAACCAAACAAATGCAATTTGGTAAGATTTCTAGAAAGGAAATTAAGGTAAATATGTTTGGTAATTGATTTAATTGCAAACCCACCATATTTGCTAATAACTCCAGTTTCTCTGAGTTTGAAGTTCTTAAAATTACAAATTATTTACAAAAAGGTTGGAAAATCGTGAAGATGCTTTTTTTCTTTCTCTTTTATTCTTTTTTTAAGATAATTTTTTGAACACTCAAGTTTGTAGCTTTAAAAAAATAATGTTACTAACAATTTTAATATTATTCTGAAATAATTTAATAATTTGTAAATATAGATTTTTTCCTTAATAATACATGTAGCTTTCAGCAATCTAATTTGGAACTAGGTGATATTTAAAGGTACCTTTCAACCCAAACCATTTTATGATTGTATGATTCTAATTTTAGGAAAATACATCTTTAGCATCTGTTGATTGTACCCAGTAATTCATGTAAGTTTAAGGAAAAAGAGTGAAAAAAAGGCTTCATTGTACAAGTGGCTTTGCAGGATGGTAAGGATACTCTATATTGTAGTTGTCATGAAGATCCTGGGAAGAATGGTGTGGTACCTCACCAGCCTCTCTGATGTGAATGAGAAGATCTCTTCACTCTTAGCAGTGATCAGCACAAAGTGATTAAGTATAATTTGCTTGTTTGGCCTTTCTGATTGAAAGGACTTGATGATGTGGGGCTACTGAGAAATTCCAAGTGGTCCTGTTTTGAAAACAGAAGATACAAGTGGTGAAAGGAGCAGAAGAGAGAGAAAGTAGTTGAGCTTCTCATCACCATCCTATGAAGCAAAACTGTGGTGGGCTAGAAAAAAGGGTGTGTCTTCACCTGTTTGGAAAGATATCTGTGAAGGTCAGTGGTAATTAATGAGTGTTGCTTTAGGCATCTGTCTCCCCTAGAGAAGATTTTGCATTACTTGTTATGTGCAAAGAAATTCCTCTGCATACTGTTCTGTGGGAAAACTGTGGGACTGAACACGATGTGTATGTGAAATATATTATTCCCTGCTTGACTTAGAAGTAAAACTTCACAACTTGAGCCTCTAAAGTTAAAGAACTCAGTCTTCTCTTCAGTAAAACTTTCTGTGTTTTAATGTGGAGAGAAAGAGTAAAAAAAAATGTTAAGGAAAATAACATATGAAGTCTATCTCTTTCAGAGCAAAACAGTGCTAGTTCTAATCATAGGCAGAATAGTCAGATGTATATAGGGCAGCAGACCTCTGAGTGGAGGTATGTATTTGAGATACTTGCTTGCAGGTGATGGTAGTTCCTCCCACAGTAGAAATTATTTTCTCTGCCCCCTAGCAGCTGAAGAGTGACAAACCACTCTGGCCAAGGCTTTTGAATCACCCTTCTATCTCTGTGATGAGAGCAGCCTGGTTCCTCATATTCAGGGCAGCAAAATCAGTTTTGTCTGTGCTCTGAGATACTTTGAACTAACCTGGGATGCATAGCTGCTGTTGTACGGTGTTTTAGGAACTGTCAGTCTCTTGCCTATTTCTTCATCCTCTGGGGCTGCCCTTATTGTGTTCCCAGATTTTCCCAGTAGACTTTAAAATAGTAACATAACATTGATATGTTTTGGGGTTTTTTTTTTAAGGAAAAAAAAAAAATCCCCTTGTTGTAAGAAGCAACTTGTGTTAACAATTCAGATGACATTTATGCTTTAATGGTAAGGTTATAAACCTGTGTATTGGTTTTCTATTTCGAAGTATATCACTGTTACCTGTAATATCTGTCATGACAGCTCTTTTACTCTTTTTTTAACTTCCTTCCTGTTGTAAAGTTTGTTTGTTTGTTTTTTTTCCACAACGGGCCAAATTCTGCTGAGAGTGAGACATACAGAGCAGGTATTTGCCTGAAGGCTAGCAGAAAGCCATGCCAGTAAATACTTGTTTATGCTGGAAAGAACTTGGCATTGTATAAGTTCACCATGTAATTTTGTAGTAAATCAGTCAAATTTATGTATAAAGATTAAAAGGACATGGAGCCCTTGTTGAATCAGGTGTCACATATCAAACTCAGTTGCATGGCTAAATACAGAGCTAGTAACTTTGGACAAATCTGTGCTTAACTTGCAGCAGTTAAGCAGTGGGCTGATGCTATGTGCCACCCAAGTAGGTGCTACCTACTGTAACGTTTGCCATTGTTGCTGAATACTTGTCACTTGTAGGAAAGGGGCAGGGTGGGGGAAGAGAGTGAGAGTCCTCTTGGATCATGTAGCTGAAATAAGGAG
This sequence comes from Antrostomus carolinensis, assembly GCF_000700745.2. Taxonomy (NCBI): domain Eukaryota; kingdom Metazoa; phylum Chordata; class Aves; order Caprimulgiformes; family Caprimulgidae; genus Antrostomus; species Antrostomus carolinensis. Next base: position 12,357 of record NW_010334983.1, read on the forward strand.
TGATAGTTTTTGGACAATGAAGCAGTAACATGCTGGATACAGGAGCACTTGGGCAGCTCCTCTGTCGGCAACCTGTCTTCTAGCCCTGTGGGACATACTGGCCCTGCTGGTACCCTCTGCTGAATACCTGCCATGGCCGTGCAGGCTCACTCTGGACAGGAGTTGTAGGCATGATCCTGAAAAAGTGCAGTTCTGAATCATTGTGAATATTTTTTTTGTGATGACAGTAGCACCCCGTACAGCTCTGCTCCAAAGCTTGCCCGACATGACAAGAAGCTGTTAAGTCATAAACACTCAGCTATCCTGTTGTCGATGTAAGTGGCCCTGAGGCAAGATGTCTGTTGCCTGGTGCAGGCAGTTCGACTGCACACTAAGTTAAAAGAGGAGCCATGGGACTGTGCTGGCTATGGCCCTTCACCTCAAGACAGCTGGAATAATAATAGTAAGATATGTGTGCCTGTGTTGGTGAGATGTGAAAGTATGTAGTGCTGTACCACAGGGTACTCTTGCAAAATGTAGTGTGAATGTGGCTATTGTACTCCAAAGAAGGCTGGGACTTCTCAAGTATGGATGTGTCAGGGATGTGCTTGCAGCCTAGGCACTGACATGTTCATCCTGACAAAGTTGGCAAATATGTAGCCAAGGTAGAAATCTGTGTGAAGTTCTGTACCTAAACTCCTACACGAGTCACAAAATCCATGTCTCGCTGCTTAGGTAACTCTAGTGATACACCTGTCCTAACTTTATTTCTACATAATGCTCCTTGAACACCCTTGAGCAATGGTGGCATTATATTAGTGGTCTCTCTTGAAATGGGCCAAGTGTGTAGCAAGCATGCAAAATTTGTGAAGCCAGAGAGTAACTAAGAAGAAGGGACCTGGACTGATGGTCCAGAGATCAGGCTTGACCTGAGAGAAAATGAAGAATGGGAAATACTGGATTTTGCTCTGTACTCTAGGGTCTACCTCTGCATTTTATTAAAAAAACCCAAGCAGCCAGGCTACCATGCTGAAATGTGCAAGATTTGCACTCAAACCTTCTTGGACTGAGAAATGTGTAGATTTTGTTTTTTCTGTATCCTTGACCAGTGCTCTAATAAAGCTTTAGGACACAAAGTGTCTGTATTACCAAAGTACAAAAGCAAGCACTTCCTATTAAGGGTTTTTTTAAGAGTCTTTATTCTTAAGAGGGAGGGAACATTGGTAGAAGCAGCATAGTATGTAATTTGCTATCATCTGTTCTTCAGGTATGAAGTAATCAAAACTTAATGTCAAACACAAGGCAAATGTTGATTAAAATATAGGTGAGGTGTAGTAAGGAACAAGTAATAAAATAAACATGTTTTAAAGAAATTATTTTCAAGAATTAATGTCAAGAATTAGAGTCCCATTTGAGCAGGGAGTCTAAGAGCAAGTGCCCATATAAATTTCACATGCATAGATTCTTCTACATAAATGATATTTTTCAAAAACATGACAGGGGTCTATTTTACTGCCTAGCTTTTAGTGGGAACTTGAGTCTGGTGGGGGTTCTGTAACCTGACATAGTAAGAACAATGGGCGAACACTGTAATTCCAGGATTCAAGTTACGTAGGAATGGTAAAGTCGATTGTGCTAATTTTTACATGATTTTTAAAAAGCTTACTGTCAAATAAAGTAAATGACAATAAAGTTGTTGCCTGCTGAACTTAATAACAGGTGTTGCAGAAACTGGGCTGAAACACTGTTCCTAGAGTTCCTAGAAAGAGTATGCTGAGAGTCTGGTTTTCTTGCTGATGAAAACCAAGAAACCAGTCTTCCAAGACCCACCTCAGCAAAGCTGTTTCTGATTTTATTCAATGCATTAGAAAAGCCAGGAAAACAAGTAGACATAAGAATGCATTTGGAATCCAGTGAACCTGCCTAGTACATCACTCTAGAAACAAAATTCCCATTTATATGTAGAATTTACAGAAAAGAAATTTACTAAAACTGATCTAAATCTGTCATGATGAAATTCAGAAGGAAAAGGCTTTTACTGTGATTGTCTGAAATTCACATTTCCCATTTTTCACTACAAAACATAAGAAATGAGTTGGACATGCTTTATATTTCCCACAACTAGTAATTTTCTGTCTTTGGAAAGGAGGAGGGAGGAGCTCAGAGGTGCTGTGGGAGGGACTAAAATTCATATTAAAGTTTTGGCATGAGAGGGAGAATTGTCAGAGTAGAAAGTTTCTTCTGAGGTTTTGCCTTTTTTTTTTTTTTTTTTTTTTCAATTTAGGATGATAAGTATTCATGTTCAGATTCTTCTAATAATTCTCTTTTGGAATTCTGATTGTCAGATTATTCCCAGGATTGAAGAATGTGGACTTTCATGTTCTCAGGTAATCTCTTGTTCCTATTTGCTGTCTATTAATATGGTATTTGTATGCTGCCAAAATCATTGTAAACAAAGCAAGAAAGAAAAATATTTCAGCTGTCCTGAACAGTCACTTTGTATTCCTGTCATTCTGAATTAAGTGTCCAGAGTGGCAAAGAGGAGTGTTGGGAAGGGAGTAAGAAAATGCATCTTAAACTATTTCCAACTGCTGTTGTTAGTACCTTTTAAAATCTGTATTTTATATTTGAAAAAAATGTTTTATTTCATATTCATTACTGTGGAGAGTCAGCAGCTGTAGTACCAAAGAGATGAGGGAGGGAGGAACAGGAGGTTTTAGAAATTACTAATTATGTTAGGAATATACAAAACTTTCCTGTAAGTAAATGAATTAAGCTTGAGAAAGAGTAAAATCTGTTTTTCATTTAGTGGGATGAATGTAACTGCAGTGTTGAATTTAATGACTTGTGTATGTGCATAAAAGTGGAGTGTGAACCATACCATCCCTTTTAGTAGCTTTGAATTTTGTATGTTTCCAAATCCCCACAAAGGGGCAGTATGGAGATAGTTTGCTTCTGTTGGCATTCTGAAACTTTAAAAATAAAGTGAAAGATAAATAAAAAAAGGATAAAATAATAGAGAACCTGACTTTCAGTGTTAGTAGGATGATAACCATGTACTTGCTACAGAGAAGTGGAACTGATGGCATGAAAGAATTTGTCTGCCTGTACAGACTTCTGCTTGAAGATGTCAGTGTTTAGGCAATGAAGCATACTAAAGATTGTCTACATGTGGTGGTACTACCCAGATATTGTTAGTGCATGTTACGGCAATTTATTATATATTTTATGCGTGTATCCTAGAAAATATCAGGAATAAAGATGCTTATAAAATACTAGATTAAGGGGAAACCCCTCCCTCTATGTTTAAAGTTGTTTAATATTCCTGCATTCAAATTCTGTAGTCTCTATCCACTTAGGTAATGTTTTTAGAGTAATAAAATATAGTAATAAGAAATTGATCTCTACATCTACCTGAGCACTTTTCAAGAATTTTTATGCAGTAATGTTTATGAGTGCAAAAACTCATGCATTTTAAATAATTTATACACCTTGGCCTGCTGCAATGAAAGTTTAAAATAGAAATTATTTACCATTCTAATTTATTCCTCCAAAGAGTGTGTGACTATCAGACTCAGCACGCGAAAAACAATAGCAACCTTTTTTGGTGGGATTCAGTCTAGGGCACAGGATTTACCTCTGGGGACCTCAGAGGGCATCTTTCTCTGTCATATCTTAAGTATGTATGTTGGGAAGACTGATTCACTGGATGCCTAAGTTATAGACACAAACCTGAGGTTGGGTAGAATGGATCCCTTTCTTTGCCTTCAAGAGTTTGTCTTACAACTTTTCCAATACTGAAGGTTGGACAACTGAGAAACATTTTTTTTTTTTTTAATTTACAGAGGAAATACATTGTTTCCAGTATAATGGAATCAATCATTTGTGATGTTAAAGTTAGGATTCATTTCATGTTTTCTATGTAATGTTTCTGCTAGTTGTATTCAGTAGAATCTTGAATGCATTAATGACTTTTTAAGACAAAAATGTTTTCTCACTGGGAACAATAATGATCTCAACAGGACAAATTACTGCCAGCCTAGCATTTTCAATTTAGTGCAAAGCATTTTAGCTACATGAACTTCAGAGTTTCATGACTAGCTTGTTAAAGAAAACTCCTTCCTTTTCCTTTTGGAAGTAACTTCAATTTCTGTATATAACTGACCACAATTTGTGGCCTCAATCCCTTTCCTACCTGAGTCACTTTAAAAGGGAGCAGTTTATCTTTTCCATAATTTATAATTCAGTGGTCTTTATAGGGACACTAATGAGGGGTTACAATTTGTACATGTGCGATATATGTGTGCTGCCTTCTGCTATAGCACATCAAGTCACAAAGCAGAGAATCAATGTATTTTTTTCTAGCAATTTGCTTAATGTGATAATGAGATATTGTAATTTTTAAACTATCAGAATTTTTCTGTAGCTGATACTGCTACAACTGAGTGTTAAAGAAAATAGGTTTTTTTCTTTATGAAGTTTTTCCATAAGTTTGTATAGCAGATTTCTTTTTTGCAGAGTCAGCCCTGAAGTTGCGTGGTTCTTCATAAAGCAATAGGGGAATCAAAAGCGATTGATTTGCGTTTTCCTGCATTTTTCAAACTGTGGATATTGTCAGAAAGTTTTGAGTAGGTTTAATAACTGTAACTGTTGAGTTTTACCAGCAGACTAGATTTTAAGGTGGCTGTGTCCCTTGAATATTTGTAAGCAGTTTTGACCTTAGGCACTCTTTATCAGAGTAAAACATCAGTTGTACTGACGGGGAAAATAGTGACATAACTGTTTTCAGGTATGTGACCTAAAAACCCTTCACACTGAACTGTTTAGATTTTGGATCTTATTACAACTTTATGAATCATTCTTAGTTACCATGAGTATTCAGCATCCTTGCATTACCTTGTATAATGCAATAACCAGGTTTCATTACTATACCACAAACTGTACTTCAGTATAGGAAAGGAAAAAAACAAAAGAGCATTGGATGTTTATGCAAGTATTACATGAAAATTTAAACAGCATGAAAATATACAGTTGTGGGTTGAGTGATGGCAAAGAAACAACCAAGCTTTTATTATGTATTATGATTTATTTCTCCTTCCTTATTTTAATGGTTTGGCTTTAAAGCTTGCGTGTTATTCTGGTATTCAAAGGTTAAATACAATGGGCTTGGTCTCTGTGCCTCACCCAATAGCAAACACAGTTATCAACCAATTTTCCCTGTAAAAGCATAGGGAAATCCCAGCCTGCAATTGAAATTGGGTTTGTGCCCTATTGTATTACAATCCAGGTTGTTTGCAGTCTGTACACAAAGAAACAGACTTACGCCAAATTTGAGTCAACAGCTGGTAAAGATCAAGAGCACTAAATTTAAAAAAAAAAAAAAACAACTCTCCAGAAAACTACAAAATAGTATTTGTGTTATCTGCTATTAAATATAGTAGTATTTGCAAAGTCCATGGATAAAGAGGGAAACCCTAAAGTGAATTTGGGATTTCCCTGCAATTATAAAGGTTATTGACAGCAGATTCTTGATATGGCTACTGCCTGTTCATGCTATTCATAGTCAAAGTATGTGGTGTTTTTTACTGGATATTTATACCATGGATCAGACCATTCTGGTTGAATACAGTACACTGCAAAACCAGTGATATAATAGAGCCCTTAGGCCACTAACTCAGTGGACATAAATTGGCATATTTTGTTCATTATTAAGGTAAGCAATTTGTATTTTAAAAGTGATCACAAGCCTCTAAAAAATGGACATGATAATCTAAGTGACACATTTCAGTTGTTCTTTAAAATCTGTTTGAAAAACTAGACATGGAAAATGTCTAAAGAGAATGATCAGAGATCTGGCTTCCTCAGAGTAAGTGAGAGAGAGGGAGAGATACAGTATGAAGTTCCAACATAAGAAGATGATTCATCACAGACTTTTTTGTGTATGCATCCATATACCTGGTGACTGGAGGACATGCATAAAAATATAAAACATATCCTCTGCTAATATTTGCTGAGATGCAGTACAATCCACATGAGCATGCCTTAGATAGAAAGCCTGGGATTTGCATCCCTGCCTGTCACTGACTTACTCGTGTGGACCGATTCAAATAATTTTCTTTCTCCAGTTTTCACAAGTACAAAATAGTGCTGACCTTCCAGTGATGTGTCTTAATTGTGTATTTTAATTAAGTGTTTTGAATACTATAAGTAAGTGTTAAGTACTCATTAGTCAAAGCAGTCATATTTCAGGGGTTCAAGCGTGTTGAGTCATTGTCTTAGAGTGATATTAACCCAATTGCTTAGATATCCCTGCTTGCCTTCTCTGCTGGTAGTCAGGAGAGCTGCAGTTCAGCAACTTCAGGTGACTTGCCTCTTGTACTATGTTTTACATTTGCTCTTAGGGTCCAAAATAGTTTGGCGATGAGATGAGACACTTAGCTTCCATGTTTCCTGCTGTGTCCTGTGTCACTGGTTGAGTGCCATCACATTTCTTCACCCCCTGAGAAGAAAACAGCCAGTGAAAAAGAGGGACTTACAGGGACTCTCCAGCGTTCCTCATTATTGCAGTGTCTATCACCGCTTCTTTCAGGAGAGGTGGAAATGGAGAAAGCTTTGCAATTCAGAACTTGCAAAACATACAACGGCAGCTTTTGTTCTTTTCTTTTTCACTTCTTGCTTCCTCAAGAACTCTGGAAAAAGGTTTCAAGGTCTGGAAAAAGATAAGTCATTGAAGTAGCAAGAGCAGATAGTCATCTATGGATAGTCATAAAACCTGGGGATGCAAAGTTAACAGATGTTGGAACTAAACCTATCAAGGTGTCTGAAACTGAAACACAAAGCAGTGCTAGAAGCTTTACTACCATGAGACATCAACATAAGTACATGCAATCAGTACCCATAGCAGGAGGTAGATATTAAAAAAACCCAAAAAAATCCCCCAAAAATCCCCAAATGTATAAGCAAGGTCAGCAGGAGATGAGAACAGCTGATCTTTATTATTGGCAGCTAATTTTAGCTCTCAAATCTATTTCAGCCCTGATTTTAGGGAGGGAAGATATTCTTCAACGCCATTTGAACCCAAAGCTCAGTGGTGACCACTGAGATGTGGGAGTAGGTGCTTTCCACAGCTGTGGAATATTGCTGGCTGACTGACTGTTTTGCAGTTGGAAAGCTACTTGTAATTTGATCAAAGCCAGGCAGGAAAAATTTTAGGAGAGGTAATAACTTTAACAAGACCATGTGGTGTGACCTAGCTGGAATTCTTGCAATAAGGTCTAGGATTAGCTTAATCTGTACCTTTGCTGGAACTGGCAATTCTGTACCCGTTACTTTGCCATGTTTGTTTCTACTGTCCCATTCTTTGTCTCTTGACAGAATGCGTGTGCGTGGGAGAGAACCAGAGATGATAAAAAATTAGGACAAAAGAGGTTTTAAGAGTTCTTTCTAAGGATAGCTTTGGATACTCTTCTAGCTTTTTGGCTCAGCTTTGAGAAGCTAGGCCTCCCTCTCAGATACGTAGGTAATTTGGACCTATGAAGGGAGTTTCTGCCTATCCTTGATTGAAAATAATTTAATTCTGGGAGCCATGAATTCCTGCATGCCATGCTGTGGCTACCAGGCCGTTCAAACCAGGAACTCACATTTGAAATTATATGTGTTGTGTTACCATAATTCCTACAAGATACCCCTGGATTTTATGTATCAGCTCTGGCAAAGATGTTTTCATACTCTTGGGAAAATATTTTTCCTTGTAAAACTTTTTTTTTTTTTTTTTTTTTTTTTTTTTTTTTTTGTTTTAACATTTATTGGCTGTTTTTTGAATACTGGGAAATTATTTACCATCTTAAAAACACAAACCAGAAAATATGGCCCAAACAGCACTGTGTTGCTGAGGAAGTTCAAGACTGGCTCTGAACTACTTGGCCTACTTGGCTAGGAATGATCACAGAACTGGTAAATTCATGTATCCTCGGATGTGAAACGGCCACGTCACAGTGCTGACCCTGCCTTCAGAACTGTAGGAATTCACTGGACCAGAATTTTCTGATGTCATGAATAAGCTGGAAAGTCACAGTGACTAATGATGCTGAGCACTGGAACAGGTTACCTGTGGAATGTGTAGAGATCTCCGCACATCTCTCGGATAAAGGTCATTCTTCCTAAGGCAGAAATGTAGAGTAGATGGCATCTTGAGTTCTTTTCTAACTCTAGTATCTCTACTTTCATGCATAATTTTCTCTTTTGTGGGTTCTAAAGATTTTTTTTTCAAGTCATATTTAACTTATTCCTTTGGAACAGTCAACAGAGCCAAAGCCCTCTCTTGCTATATTGCATATCCTGCCGTTTCAGTGTGTAAAATATGGGACTCACTGTGAAAACTGTATGGGACATAAAATCTCATTCAGGAAATGTCTATGCAAAAATGAAGAGGGTTTCAATTTTCCTTTGCAAATCATCTATGGCGCTTTCTCTTCCAAGAAAACATTTCAACTTAGTTGCTTTGAATATGTGTGGTAAATTTCAATAATTTCTGGAAAACTCATGGTCTTGGAGTTGCCTCTACTTGCCTGCATATTTTCAGAAAGTATGAATCATATAAACAGCATTGTACAGTACTAGATGTACATTAATTTACTTTTCTTGGAAAAACTTTGAGGAAATAGAATTTATTGCAGTTCATACATTTCACTGTCTCCAGTTTTATTTTTCCCTTTCATCCCTACATATGCAAACTTCCTTGATCTTTTTCCCACTTCCTCATTTCCTGACCTGCTTTTCTTCCTTTCATGACTGCAATGACAAATTTCTCCATTGCTTTTCAGATGTTTATATCTTTCTATTTTAATTTTTCCTCATTTGTGGTTTGTTTTTTTTTAAATTTATTTTTGCAATTCTCATTATAGTATCATGCTTCATGCTTAGTTTTGGTCAGCAGTATGTGTTCTTTTAAATTTTTTCCCTTATTTTCAATATATTATATTTATATATGGTATAATATAATAATTTTTAGAGCATGGTCAAATCCGTGTTGCCATTCAGTCTGCCTTTGTAGCTTATTTTGTCTTCCATTTAGGGGGGAAAATCCCACACGCTGTTTAGGCGAATGTGTAGCATAGGTGGTTTTCAGTAAGGACTATCATTAAAAATGAAACATAGGGTGAAGCAACATATAAAGGTACTGAACAATAATGGGTTTATTAAGCTGAAGCCATGCCCAGGAATTATTGCTGCCTCTAGGGACAACAGTGTGATCAGGAGAGGCAAGTGAAACAATGCTGCTGTTGTAAAGTTGGTGGAATCCTGTCTCATTGGAAGCCCTTCTTTTGGACCTCTGCCTTCTTTAATTGGACTGTGCTAACTTTAGCAACTGGAAGATACATAAGATAAAGCCAAACTATATGATTATTCCATATTTTTTTCCCCACCCCCTAAAATCCCCAACAAGATACGAGTTGACAGTAAAAAGATAAATAGTGTGTGTAATGACTTTTGCAGTAATTATTTTTTATTTTGAATTATAAATAATTTATTCTTCCTTAGCATTTCCAAATTTATTCATAACTAGCTTCTATATCAGTTATCTCAAACTGAAAACGTTTCAGCTGGGATGTACAATATAGATATTTTCAGTAGGGCTTTTCTACATGCCAAATTTTGAATGTTTTTTAATTGTTCTTGTAATCGCACTGCTAGCTCTTTCAGGGAAGTGTTTTTGGCTTTTGTTGGTCTTGATAGGAGAGGAAAGGCATGTATACAGGGATTCTGGTATAAGATTTCTGATGTAGGATTAAGACTTTCAGATGCCATAATAATACAAATATGAATAGTAAGGAAATAATCCTCTCTCTCCAAAATTTTCAAGTATACAACTGCAAAAAAAAAAAAAAAAAAAAAAAATCACCTACAGGTACTAAGAAGGTTTTCCTCATCTTGCTGTGGCTAGAGTGTTTCTGTAACTCAAGCAAGCACAATTAGAGCTACTCAGGCATCTTTATCATTGTCTTTAATGGAAGCAGTTCCTTAACTGATAGTGTGGCACCAGGAAGGAATGCGGTGACCTCTCAGGATTGCCATCCCAGACTACTCTATCACTGCTTCTAGCATGGCCTGAGGGATCATTTGTAAGGCCTTACATCATTGCACAACAACATAACAAGCTATGGCTAGAATAAAACCAAAGACAACATTTAAAAGTATTTCTCAGCAAAAACAGCAGGAAGAGCTATTATCAGGGGTAGTTCCAAGTTTATTTAGGTCTGAGATTTTTAAGAAGAGGGAGAAACACCATTTTTATGGGAGCTACAAAAACCAGAAACACCTGCTCCTGTGTTTCTCTCCATGGCTTTGAAGGGTGTCTCAGCCCTGACATGTGGTCTCCAAAGCCTTGACACTCATAAGAAATTATTGCCAAGTGTGCTTTGTTCTAAATTTTAATATGACTTTGTGATCCATGCTGACAGGGTTGGGATTAGCAGGCTCTTTTTTGTTTTTAAGCCCCTCCGCCCCCAACATTTCAGGATAGTATCTGTGCAACATTCACCCGTTCTATAACCCTGCTCCTTTCCTGTTCCGGGTTATTAAATACAGATCAAATGGAGATCATGAGAAAGCATTAGCCCCTTGTCAGGGCAGTATGAGAAACCTGCATGCTCAGCATGGTGCTGACTCAAGTTAGGCAAGGGAAAAAGTTAAGCATGAGGTTAGTCTGAACTCCACTCTCTAGAGCCTAGGCCAGAGTTTTATGTTCTCTCTTTGGAGAAGCTGTTAAGAGCCACTTTTCCGAAGTTTTTGAGTTTGTTTTGTTTTGATGACTGCTTAAAATAAAATGTAAATGGCCTTTGAAGTAGGAAACAGATCTCCTATTTGAATGTTGAAAGCACTTAGGTTTAAAAATCACAGTTCTTCTTGCCTGTCTTTCTCTCAGACCATTGTTCTTTCATTTCCTCTCTACACAATATCACTGCTTTGACAGGAGGCCTGGGAAGCCCCCTCATTTACTGGGCAGCGTGGCAAATGGACAACTTAGGGCTAGAACTGCTTCAGGTTAAGGAGGGTGTCTGTCCCTTGAGATAAAGAATTGAAAGCTATTTCCAGTTTGAAAGAAGCTAGGCTTGAGCTTTGTTTGACCTCTGTTATTGTTAAATCTCCTCCAGCCACCTGCTACACTGGGAGAGGTGGGTGTCTCACAAGTGAGTGTGTGCTATCCCAAAGAGCTTTGGCATGAGCTAGAGGTCATTCCAGATTTGTTCAGTTCATGAACTAGACATCAAACTGCATGCATCAAGAGAGCTTTTAGATCAGAAAGGGAGGTGCCTAATAGGCTTAGGTGCCTCTAGTGTTAGGTGGCAATTAATAGGGTATTGTGGATCATGGTGTTCGGCTGAGATTACCACAGTTTGCTTAAATCATATTTCAGGTACCTAAATCCTCTTTTAGATTTGGCTGACTTAGTCTTATTTCACAAATGACTGCAAACTTTTTCTTCATTTCACTACCAGTAGTAATGCAAAATCCACACAGAGAAATTGTCTTGTTTGGAAACGTTGTTACATTTTTCTCATGGGCAAAGCTGAAGGTTGAATAGGCAAAAAAATTCTCCTCACATGGATCTGATTCAAAGTTCATTCAAATCAGTGGAAATAGTTTCAGAGTTTCACTCAATGATAGTCTTCTACAATTTGTGAATATGTGCAAGATGGCATGTGAGCTTTAAACTAGATTTGAAGAGGGAAAGGGATAAAACCAGGCTTGCTAGAGATAAGCCTGGGGCAGCACACCGATGTCTGAGGGACAGTGTGCTAGTGAGGTCCCTTGGTCTGCTGTCTCAGTGGAGCTAGGGGATGGAGATCCATGCAACAGCAAAGACTCAAGGATTATTGATGTGTTAGAAAGCATGGAATCGCCAGAGAATGATCACCTAGGAACTATGGTTTCTCCTTCCAAAAAGGTGGCAGGATCAGTAGCCCAACTGAAGTGCATCTACACCAATGCACGCAGCATGGGCAACAAACAGGAGGAGCTGGAAGCCATTGTATAGCAGGAAAACTATGACATAGTTGCAATCACAGAAACATGGTGGGATGACTCACACAACTGGAGCACTGCAATAGATGGCTGTAGACTCTTCAGAAAAGATAGGCAAGGAAGGAGAGGTTGTGGGGTAGCCCTGGATGTTAGGGAGTGTTTTGACTCCCTAGAGCTTGATAATGGTGATGATAAGATTGAGTGTTCATGGGTGAGAAGCAGGGGGAAGGCCAACAAAGCAGATACCATGGTGTGTCTCTGTTACAGACCACCCAACCAGGGTGAAGAGGCAGGTGAAACGCTCTACAAGCATCTGGGACAAGTCTCACAATCACTAGCCCATGTTCTTGTGAAGGACTTCAACTTACCAGATGACTGCTGGAAATAACATATACCAGAGAGGAGACAGTCTAGGAGGTTCCTGGAGTGTATGAAAGATAACTTCCTGACACAGATGGTGAGTGAGCCAACTAGGGAAGGTGCCTAGAGGCACCAGAGGACTTGTGGGTGATGTGATGGTTGGAGGCTATCTTGGGCATAGTGATCATGAAATGATAAAGTTTTTCATTCTTGGAGAAGTAAGGAGAGGAGTCAGCCGAACTGCTACCTTGGACTTCTGGAGGGTAGACTTTGGCCTGTTTAGGAGACTGGTTGACAGAATCCCTTGGTGAGGAAGTCCTGAAGGGCAAAGGAGTCCAGGAAGGCTGGACATTCTTCAAGAAAGAAATCTTAAAGTCACAGGAGCAGGCCGTGTGCTGAAGATGTACTGAAGAATGAGCCAGGGGGGAGGATGACTGACCTGGCTGAGCAGAGAGTTTTGGGTGGAACTCAGGGAAAAAAGAAGAGTTTATATATGAGCTTTGGAAGAAGAGGCAGGCAACTCAGGACTACAAGGATGTCGTGAAGTTATGCAGGGAGAATATTAGAAGGGTCAAAGCCCAACTAGAACTTAATCTGGCTACTGCTGTAAAAGACAATAAAAAATGTTTCTATAATAACATTAGAAACAACAGGAGGGCTAAGGAGAATCTCCAGCCTTTATTGGGTGCAGGGAGAAACATAGTGACAAAGGATGAGGAAAAGGCTGAGGTATTTAATGCCTCCTTTGCCTCAGTCCTTAATAGTAAGACCAGTTGTTCTCCAATTACCCAGCCCCCTGGGCAGGGAGACAGGGATGGGGAACAGAATGAAGCCTCCTTAATCCAAGGGGAAATGGTTAGCGACCTGCTCCTTTGCCTCAGTCCTTAATAGTAAGACCAGTTGTTCTCCAATTACCCAGCCCCCTGGGCAGGGAGACAGGGATGGGGAACAGAATGAAGCCTCCTTAATCCAAGGGGAAATGGTTAGCGACCTGCTACACCACTTAGACACACACAAGTCTATGGATGCACCCAAAGGTACTGAGGGAGTGTGGTGGGCTGACCCTGGCTGGATGCCAGGCGCCCATCAAGCAAATCTGTCACTCCCCATCTCAGTGGGACAGGGGAGAGAAAATATAACAAAAGGCTCCTGGGTCAAGGTAAGGACAGAGAGAGAGATCACTCACCAATTACTCTCATGGGCAAAACAGACTTGACTTGGGGAAAATTAATTTCATTTATTACCAATCAAATCAGAGTAGGATAATGAGAAATAAAACCCAAATCTGAAAACACCTTCCCCCCACCCTTTCCTTCTTCTCAGGCTTAACTTTACTCCCCATTTCTCCACCTCCTCCACCCAAGTGGCACAGAGGGACAGGGCATGAAGGTTGCGGATCAGTTTACTACACATTGTTTCTGCTGCTCCTTCCTCCTCAGGGGGAGGACTCCTCACACTCTATACCCGCTCCAGCGTGGTGTCCCTCCCATGGGAGACAGTTCTACATGAACTTCTCAAATGTGAGTCCTTCCCATGGGCTACAATTCTGCACAAACTGCTCTAGTGTGGGTCCCTCCCACATGGTGCAGTCCTTCAGGAACAGGCTGCTCCAGCATAGCTCCCTGATGGGGTCACAAGTCCTGCCAGCAAACCTGCTCCAGCATGGACTTCTCTCTCTGCAGGTCCACAGGTCCTGGCAGGAGCCTGCTCCAGTGCAGTGCTTCTTATCCCCTCCAGTGCAGGGACCATTATCATGGGGTCACAGCCTTCCTTGGGCACCCACCTGCTCCAGTGTGTGGTTCTCCATGGGCTGCAGGTGGTCGTCTGCTCCACTGTGGACCTCCCTGGGCATGCAGGGAGACAGCCTGCCTCGCCATTGTCTTCACCA
>NW_010334984.1:0-705 GCF_000700745.2 Antrostomus carolinensis
GGATAGCCAATGTCACTCCAGCCTTCAAAAAAGGCAAGAAGGAGGTTCCGGGCAACTACAGACCAGTCAGCCTCATCTCCATCCCTGGGAAGGTGATGGAACAGCTCATTCTTGATACCATCTCTAAGCAATTGGAAGAAAAGAAGGTTATCAGAAGTAGTCAACATGGTTTCACTAAGGGGAAGCCATGCTTGACCAATCTGGTAGCTTTCTATGATGTCACCAGCAGCTGGGTAGATGAGGGGAAAGCAGTGGATGTCGTCTACCTTGATTTCAGCAAGGCTTTCGATACTGTAATCCCACAACATCCTTGTAGCAAAGCTTAGAAGATATGGGATTGATAAATCGATGGTGAAGTGGATGGAGAACTGGCTGACTCGCGGAGCTCAGAAGGTTGTGATCAGTGGTGCAGAATCCAGTTGGAGACTTGTAACTAGCAGTGTTCCGCAGAGGTCAGTACTGGGTCCGATCTCGTTTAACATCTTCATCAATGACCTGGATGTAGGGATAGAGTCCACCCTCAGCAAGTTTGCTGATATGAAGTTGGGAGGAGTGGCTGACACACCAGGAGGCTGTGCTGCCATTCAACGAGACCTGGACAAGCTGGAGAGCTGGGAAGAGAGGAACCTGATGAGGTTCAACAAGAGCAAGTGCAGAGTCCTTCACCTGGGGAGGAATAACCACATGCATCAGTACAGGTTAGGG
>NW_010334984.1:836-7565 GCF_000700745.2 Antrostomus carolinensis
AAGGCCAACAGTATCCTGGGGTGCATTAAAAAGAGCGTGGCCAGCAGGTCAAGGGAGGTTCTCCTCCTCCTCTACTCTGCCCTGGAGAGGCCACATCTGGAGTACTGCGTCCAGTTCTCAGCTCCCCGGTTCAAGAGGGACAGGGATCTTCTGGGGAGAGTCCATTGGAGGGCCACAAAGATGATGAGGGGCCTGGAGCAGCTGCCTTATGAGGAGAGGCTGAGAGAGCTGGGACTCTTCAGCCTGGAGAAGAGAAGACTCGGGATCTTATCAGTCTATAAATACCTGAAGTGCGGGGGCCAAATGGATGGGTCTGGGATCTTTTTGGTGGTGCCCAGTGACAGGACAAGGGATAATGGGCAAAAACTGAAGCACGGAAAGTTCCATACAAACCTAAGGAAAAACATCTTTACTGTGAGGGAGATGGAGCACTGGAACAGGCTGTCCAGAGAGGTTGTGGAGTCTCCATCTCTGGAGATGTTCAAAACCCTCCTGGACGCTTTCCTGTGTAACTTGGTACAGGGAACCTGCTTTGGCAGGGGGGTTGGACTGGATGATCTCCTGAGGTCCCTTCCAACCCCTATGATTCTGTGAATCTGTGATAAAAGACTCTGCAGTGCCACAGACCAACTTCTACAGACATAGAAGGGATAATATTAAGTCTTTCAAGCTTTTTTATCTGATGGAAATGCCCTCTCTGTTTCTTATCTTCTAAAAAAGGTGCTTTTCTGGTCTATATTTGAAGACTAAAACAACAACAAAAAAAACCCCTCATACAGTAGTGTGAAAAACTTTGTGTTCATTAGGAAGCTTATCTTTTAGAATCTTGTAATAAAATTATGGGTTAAAGCTCAGAATTTCCCTGTACTTGTCTTTCCTTAGAGACCAGGAGGTTTGGAGTTAGAGTCCCTTCAGGTAAGGAAGTAAAACACTGGAAAATTCTTGAGGGTTGACAATGAAGTTGTAACAGTTAGTTTGTAATCAGGTCCAAGAACCCTTTATATATTTTTACCCTCTTTTCAAAATTATGAAATTTGCTTTATAATTACAGTATTCAAAACCTACCGAGTTTCAAAAACAGCTCTGAGTTTTGGCATTTCAAAATGTACCTGAATTATTTTTCCATCTTTTATTTTCAACTATGATTGATAAATTTTTTTTCCTTTTTTTGTTTACATAAAAGATGATATCTTCCTATAGCCACATAATCCAGGAAGTGGAGCTGCAGGAAAAGCACTAAGTGTGGAATCATGCAGGAAGAGACAGTGAAAGGGATCACTAAGGCCACATGCAGGAGTAAATTAAGATGGGAGAGAAAGGTGTCCAGTGTTATAAACATGATATTCACAGTGCAGAAATATTTAAAAACACTTTCTGAAGGGAAAACTTTATAACCAACCCTGAAAAAACTGGTCACTACAGAACAGAGAAGATGACGTAGAATCAATTCTACACAATAGCTCAGTCCCAGCTGGATGATGTCATTTGTAGAGGAAGGTCATTTGGACCAGAGTGAAACATTGATCTACTGTGCTTCCACAGGAGACTGCCCTCTCTCTTTGATGTTGTGCCACATTTTTTTTCCCTAGAAATACTTGAGAGAATTACTTTTTGCTACTCTTAGGCATAAAAAAATTGCCCCAAGGCAAATTGTAGTGGGGAGTAGAATTGAGAAAGAGAGTCAAAAAATAGGAATGGGAATATGCATGGACAGACAGAGAGATAAACTAGGATTATATTAGTTTCATTGATTTAGCTATTCCTAATTGGCCCAGCAAGAATTTCAGGCCCCAAAATTCATAGCTATTATTTGATTCAGAAATGTCAGTGCAGAAGGGAACAGTGTCAGTGAATAAAGTGTTTTCCCTAATGAATATATACATATCATTAGGATTGAACTCTTTATTTTATAATTGGTACAGTCACTAAAACTAAAAATAAAATCAAATGTTTCAGATAAAGCCATCATCACTTATGATAGTCATGTTTCATGTGGTAGCTTTCATTATAGTGTAGGCAAGCAATGACTTTGTTTTTGCAGTACCAAAACCTCCCACTCTATAATCTACATCAGAATCAAGGAGAGAGAAGTTTTCAAAATTTCTCCAGAGCTGACAAGAAGAGAACAGCAGACAAGAACAGCAAACAAAGAACAATTGAGTTTTGAAAAGCTCCTGCAAATTTTGATTTGTTATGAAAGGCATGTTTCAGATAAGTCCTAGTGCATCTGGAATAAGTTTTTGACTGGAAAAATCATATTCTTATAGAAGTTGGATATATTTACACATTTTAAATCCAAAGTTGTAATTCCAGCTTCTTCTTGTTTTTGTGAAGAATGAAGCAAATACAAGTTCTAAAGCTTCTGAGGAGTTTTTTTGTCTGTGTGGAGGGGTTATGTCTGGGGGTAAGCTGCAGCCTTTATTCCTTCTACAACTCTGATGCAAGAAACAGTATATGGAAGACCCTCTGATATCATCATTTAGTTGCTTTCTGAACAAGTGCTC
Source organism: Antrostomus carolinensis (assembly GCF_000700745.2). Classification (NCBI taxonomy): domain Eukaryota; kingdom Metazoa; phylum Chordata; class Aves; order Caprimulgiformes; family Caprimulgidae; genus Antrostomus; species Antrostomus carolinensis. Next base: position 3,341 of record NW_010334984.1, read on the forward strand.
TACTGTTATTTGTCTCACTTTCTTCTTTATCAAATCCTCTATCCATTTCACAGATTAATGTGTTTTATACCCATATAATTATTTTATATTTCATGGTACTGTTTCATAAAATAACACCTAAAAATTTAAATTAAAAGAGGATGAGGCAAAAAAAAAGAGAAAAAGATACTGAAAGAAAAAACGTTCCAAACAAGTCTACTAGTTTCTATCCTGGTCTCAAAATAAAAAAGTCACACTATAAAACAAGGTACATTAAAGGAATCCCTGAAGGAATTTATGCCAAGAAAATATGACCTCGGATAAGCTGAGCTAATACAAAAATTAACTGCACAGGTAAATTAGACAGAGATTGACAGGTTTCACAGATGGCGCAGTGAAAATTGGGGTGGATAGTAAGATGGCAAAATCAATCCTAAGTGGACTGTGAGAAGTTGCAGATGGATCTCACAACACCGATCATCTGAGTGGTTAAATATAAGATTAAATTCAGTGCTGCTAAGTTCAGTGCATGTGAGAAACACAATTTTAACTGCATGTATACTTCAAGAACTTCTAAATTACCTAATAACCATCAGAAAAGAGATTTTAGACTCATTGTGAATGAGCTTGGAAAATGTCAGCTCAGTGCCTAGTGATGGTCAAAAGAGTAAACAGCATCATCTGAATTGTCAGAATAGGAATAGAAAGTAAAGCAGAATAGAAAATATTATGCCACTGTAGCAATCAATGGCACACCCATTTCTTGAATCCTATGTGCAGTTTTGTTCCCACTATTACAAAACTGACAGAATAGAGCTGGAAAAGATGCAGGAAAGGGCAATAAAAATCAGATTATTGAATGACATTTTTGGGAAGAAAGACTCTATAAGGTATGACTTTTCAAGCAACGAGTAAGGGGAAATACAATAGAGGTCTATAAAATAAAATTTGCCAGAGAGAAATTGTGTGGACAACATATATTGACAACATGTGCCACGGGTCACATGAAAATATTATTAGACAGCAGACTTAAATCTAACGAAAGGAAGTACTTTTTCAAACAACACATAAATTGTAAAACTCATGGCCACAGGAAATTCTGAAAGCCAAAAGTATAAATTGCTGAGGGATTAGATTGGCTTTTAAATGTAGCAGTATGGGTGTGATCTCCAACTAAGACAGTCCCCAGGCTGCTGGTTGCTGGGAGGCAGGAAGGCAAGGTTGGAGAGCATAATTTCCAATACACCTTTTAGGATCAGAATATTCAGAAGGTGATATTTTCCTTTCTGGCTTGTGAATAATAAAAAACATTACCCTGCATTTTCATTGTCTCTCTGGAAATGGTGCCTATTAAAATATTCCTGTTGCCTTTAAGGCAAAAAAGCTAAATATCTGGTTCTTTATTTATGTTTCAGGCTGAAACTGCCTTATGCTATTGCCTCTCACAGAAACAGAGATGAAGGAGTAAATGGACATTTTGCTTCTTAAGTTCTTGCTAAATATCTAGTGAAACAAGGCTTAAAGAATCACAGCTTCCTTATTTTTTTTCAAAATGCTGAAGGGAAAGCAGCAGCCACAGCGCATCGAAGTATAACTTTGTTAAAGTATCATATAATAGTTTTCTTCCTTGTCATGTCAGCTTCACCAGTTTTTTATGACTTACAGAAGCTTTGTATCAGTCATAAAATACATATCTAAACTGTGTAACTCAAAATGTTCTGGCATTATACAGCTGATAAGTCTAAACTCAAGAGCCAGAGAAAAAGACAGCAAAAAATATAATATCTTTCTAAATGGTATCATCAGGTAGTTTTACTTCAAGGGCCCTCTAATATCATGTTTTTGTCTGACATAAGTCACACAGCCAGAAATACCTTCAGAAATGGTGTCAGAAAACTATTTTTTTAGCTTTACTCTTACCAAAAGAACAAAAACTTTCTTATTATTTATACTTCCATTTCTGGAAGTATATGATGTTGCCTGTGCTGTTCATAACATCAGCTAAATAACAGATCCTCTGCCATTTCTTTATTCTTCTCAATATACTGATCTTAATGGAGACCCTAATGGATCCTAACTGTACTTCTGCAATAAATATGTCCTACTAGCTATCTGCTATAGGTTGAGTTTCCCTGCTTTAAAATCTTATTGTTCTTTTTTAAATCCAGCAGCTATAGATTCTGGACACCAACCCAGCCAAGTGTCCTGCCTGCAGCAAGTCTATAGAGCTCATTAGGCAAAGCTTGCAGGGAAACCATTGGAAGGAGGTAGAAGTAACTGACTGAAAAAGCATTTCTTTCTGGGCTGTGGTTAGAACACAGCCTCTTTTATTGCAGCTGAGGCAGTAGCTTACATAGGTCTATGAGTAAATAAATTGTATTAACTTAGGGAAATGTGTATTGAAATGCTGCTATAAACTGCCTTTTTATTTTAAAGTGTTTTATTACCTAATAATCAACAAGGAGACACATTTTTTCTTTTGTTTTGTTTTCCTCTAAATATGGTTTGCAGAGGTGGAGGTACTGAGCAGGTGATAGTAAAGATAAAAATATATCTGGAGAAATTCCGGGTTAGTTGCAGATTTCCTCCATATCTGCCTATGGAGAGCTGAATGGGGAGGGCACTGCCCCACGAGCCGGTGTCAGTCTCTTCCTCCTGCTGTCCCACTGAAACCTCATGGGATGATCCATACCTCCATCAATGGTTTGCACAGCCACATCTGAGCAACTCTGCATGGTTAAAGCAGAGAAACAGACACTTCTGGGGCACAATTAATCTCACACATTTTAGTTGTTTACTTGAGGTTGAGATGAATTACACTCTAAAAGGAACTATTTCTTTCTACTGACTTTAAAGGGAGTCTGAATGACTTGCTTGGCTAATAGTTACCTGAAGTGTAGTGCCTACAGTTAGGGGAGACAAATTTCCCAAATTTCTCTTGCTTGTTTTTCTGCCAAGGCTACACCTATCAAATCCCTATTTCAGTTTCCTTTATCCATATTCTCTTCCCCAGGTGAAAATGAAGTGTCCCAACCCTGTTTAGTACTGTAGGCCTTGCTCTTGAGACACAAAACCTCAGTGGATACGTCCCCATTTCCGCTCTCAGCTCTGCAAATGCTAAGCTGTAATCTTCACCTGCTACTCTGAACTCAGTTACATTAGATTTGATGCCAAGTTGCATTGGTTACCTCACAAGTTTTCCAGGTGGCTGCCTGTGCCCATAAAAGAAGAGACAACAGCGTGCCCTGTAATCATGTCTATTCCTTGGGGGGCTGGTTAGACAGGCTCTGCTTTTTGCTTTCCTTAGAGCATAATTCTTCTGTCCTTAGTCATGGACACAGTCCCAGTAGTGTCCAAGAGAATTACTCCCTTGAGGTAATACTGCAGAACCTCTGTTTCACTTCTCTTTAATCATGCTAATCTTCATCTTTTATTCACTAACTGATAACAATGGAACTGCAAGCTCTGCCTTACCTTCATCTAAATCTTAGGCAATGATATGTAATCCATTTAGAAATTCTGGAGAAGATGGGATATTTAACTCTTAGTGATGCCAGAGGTGAGTTAGTCATCTGGTAATTCACAAATCAGTAAGGAAAAATATGATAGGCAAAGCTTTTATTTTATTTTTTTTTTCCCCTGTTGTCATATTTTTCTGGCTTTTCTTGTAATAATTTCTTCTCCTGCTTTGTACAATACTGAAAGTAAAACTGATCTTCAGACATCACTGGGTGGCAGAAACAAACAGGCTGATTTTTAAACTGCTGCTATGGCTATTCTGATGGTCTGTCAGGAAGCCAATACTATTCAACACCTATATGACTGATTATACCTCAATCCTGCACCAGACAGCCAAACAGATGTCACCACCAAGGATGCTTAGTGGCTACTGAATAACATTTCTGCTGCAGTGACATGGCCTCAATCAGGAAGAGAGGGGATTTTCTCAGGGAGGTAATTACCTCTTGCTGTTACAAAATCTGGATGCTGAAAACAGTAAGGCTCCTAAACAGTGTGGTAGAGGGAACAAATTTAAAAAGAGTAAAGGCACCCAACCTTACCTACAAATGGTGAATAAGAGCCTAACAACAAATATTTTGCAGAACTAGGCTGAACTCTGTTTGAATGAATATCTTCTCAAAGTGCCGGGGATGACAAATACTGTATTCTTGACTGCACTAAGGCATTATTCAGTCAACACAACACATTCGAGTGAAGAAATGCTCTTTGCTTTGAGCTGATATGC
>NW_010334984.1:7593-8866 GCF_000700745.2 Antrostomus carolinensis
ATATTTCTAGTATGTTTTTCATAAGCTATTTCTGAGGAAGAAAAAAGCTTCTGAAATATGAAATTTACACTAAAACCAGTAAACATGTTGATGGTTTCGTGACTTATTGCAGAATTAGAACAGTAACCTGTGTGTTTTCCCACCTCCTTGAAATGCACTGTTATAAACATGCTGAGTTATTATTAATGATAGTGATATGTAGTCTGTTCACACAAGAAGAAATACAGTCCAGATATGTATTCATCACAGCTTTAGTAAGCCCTCAAAATAAACGAGTATTCTTACCTCTATGTAGTCAGGTTTCTTGCTAGAGACAAGAGCAGCATTTTAACTATCTACTGAGTCTCTACTTCATTTCACTGTATTGCAACTTTGAAACCTCTTTTTCTTGTCTGACCTAGCATGGATTTTTGTTTCCTGAGGATGTTTTTCTTAATTTTTAGCCCCCCAATAAACTCAATATGGTCAACAGTTAAATATGTAAAGTTTATTTATTTATTTAGTATTTTGGCTAAGTCCCAAGCAGCTCTTAAAATGTAAGTTTTACTACTTCATTTATACTCAAAACGTCTATTATTATTTACAAGGATTTGGGCTAGAGTTGTTTAATGTGAATGCCTAAAACATCATGCATGAATCCATACTGAGCCCCCCATAAAGAAGCTGACTCAGAAGAGGGAAACTTTCTCCAAAGACAAAGGCTGTGATCAAATCCTGTCCATGGGAGTAAGCACATAAACTCCCTTCAACCACACCAGAATGACTTACCCAAACTTACATCAAAGATCTGTGACAGAACATGAAACAAACATTTCAGGTCTTAGAAATTACTAGTTCCTGCACCATGCTTTGTAGAACTATAGATTTTTTTTTTTTTTTTTTTTTTTTTTAATATTTTTCATAAGAATTGCAATACTTAGAGAGAAAACTGTCCCACAAGGTACTGGGTGTGTATATCTGCAGAGCACCCCTGGCAGTTTTGCACTGTTGAAGAAACCTCTCTTTATACAGCACATGAAGAATGTTGTTGCTATGGGCCCCTCTGTTGCCTGTGCAGCACTTTGGGCTTCCTTGCCAGGTAGGATGCTCCATCTAAGCCAAGGTGATAGGAGATGGTGGCCAAGCAAGAAGCCGAAGCCCCCGATGCATCCAGGCATGGAGAACAACAAAAACTGCTGGAGCCTTGTCTCGTCTCTCTGAAACCACTAGATCCACTTGCTGTGGTCTTCCTGGCATTGCTTGCTTCATGGAGAGGTCAAGCCATGGGTTACTC
>NW_010334984.1:8884-13350 GCF_000700745.2 Antrostomus carolinensis
GTTTCTATAGGCAACCCCTGCCCACTCCATTGTGTATATTCTGGACACATCAACCACAGCATTTTGTCTGCCCCTGTCTCAGGAAAATAAGGGATAAAGGTGCCCTTGAAAACTAGACTCTGAATAGGACCAGCCAGCCTTTTAGGGGAACTTTGTACCTCAAAAAGGCTGAAGGATCAAGGAACTGAGACAAGGAAAAAGAAGGCGTGAACCAGACTACAAAAAAGCCTGGTTTATTTTAGCATTGACTTAAACTGGCTTTGCACCAGGCCCAAACTGTAGAGTTGCTCAACGAATCAGATACTTAAACAAAGCCAACAGAGAGGACCTAAAGGGGCTATGTGCAGGAGGCTTTGCCAAATTCCGCACATACAGCAATGTGCAAAGTTAAGAGGCCAAATGTTTCTTCAGAACAAAAAATAGACGGTTTGTAGAAAATATGCAGCTTAAAGCCCATCTGTGTTACACGCTAGGCATGAATAGTTTGTTTGACTAGCACAGAGGAAATCTAAAGCTATCTAACTGCAGATCTCTCAGCTCAGCTGCTGTGATTAAGAATCAGACAATAAGACAATAAGACAGGGGCCAAAGACTGGTCTTTCAGCTAACACGACAGGCCACGTGCCTTCATGTTAGCCTTGCATGATCCCTGATGGTGTGATGGAGAGAAGCAAGGAGAATTTGTCAGTTTACACTGCATGTCCAGGTACAGAGATAGCACAAGCAATGAACTACGTGACAACAGGGAAGGCCAAGTCCAGCTTTTACCTCCCTGGTGTAGGCCCAAAGGAATGTGTCATTACCTTCCCAGGGTTTTTTTTAAGGGTTTCAGAACACCAGGTCATTCTCAGGCATATGTCAGCGTGGAGCTGGCTACAAATGCTGAAGTGTCGGAAAAGGAAGGGCCACACAGCTTTGGGATCACCAGTGTCTTGAGGCCACAACTTCGTCTGCTTGTAAGTGTGCAGCAGTCATTGTAGACTTGGGCATTCTACCAACATGTTATGCTGCCAGTTTATTTTGCACTAACTGTGGACTTACTGTCATGTACATACATCAATAAATATCTATTTACTTCTAGTAAATATCTGTTTCAGGAAACATCTACAGGAGATTTCTACAGTGAATGCTGTTAAGATAGTTGTGAATCAGTGAACCAGAGTTTTTACTGCTTTTGCTACAAACCTGGTAAAGAAACACGTTGTCTTTACTGATACCAGCACAGCAAGGCTGTTGGGGAGTTGATAATGAAGTTTAGTCTTTATTCGCTAATAAAGAAATTATAATTTGACAAGAAGGAGAAGGTAATTGGTAGCCATTACTTAAAATTAGAAGCTGCATCTTCAGAAGACCTTTTCACTCTGTGAGTAGAACTGTTTTAGGATTTGTGCAACACTATTTAAGAGCTGTAAGAGAGATGCTTAGCCCAAAACAGCCCTTTTTAAGATCCAGGTGGGAAAAAAAAAAGATTCAAATTGTGAATTGGCCTTAAGGGCTTTGCAGCCTGGGTAAGAATCTCATACAGCCTTCGAGATCTGTTGGTAAAGCTCCTTTCTGAGCTTAACCTCAAATCCCTGGTGCAAAAAGATTGAAAAGGATGTGCCGACTTTCTGATAGTCCTGAGCCAAAGAAACAGAGACTCCACTTAAACATTTTTCTAAATTCAACATGGGGCCTCTGCAGCCCAGCACTGGACCTAGGTTATAACCAAAAAGAAAAGTAGTTCAGTGAAGAACCTTGCTACAGTGCAGTATAACTGTGCATAATAATAAGTTCTCTTCAAAAGAAGTGAACCTGTGTTTTTTCAAACTAAGTAATTTTTAAATTATAGATTAAGGAAAAAAATTGTAAGAATTAAACAAAATACAAACACTTTATGAGAGATAATGGTCTTTTTCAAGGAAGACCTGAAATCTTGAGCAGCAACAGAACTGTTACCCCTGAAGGCAGCAGTACACTAATGCATACAATTAAAATTGCAGTTGCCTAGCTGATGGAGCTAAAAGCTCACTTGATGTTAGCTGGTTTGACTTAAATCTCAGTTTCAACAGTTTCCAGGAGAGAACATAAAAATTATGGTTCAATGATTTAAATTCTTTGCAGTCTTCTGAAAAAAAAAAAAAAAAAAAAAAAAAAATCCTTCTAGTGGGACCCCAAAAATAAAATCAATAATTCAAAGCAGGTGTTTCCAGGAGAGACAGAAGAATATGAATGTTGTCATAAATGTGCTGGTAAAATGTCATCCAACTAAACCTAAGTCTGAGTTCAAAAAAGTCCATTTAAACTGAAATAGGTGGTGGGAAGGGCATTAGGATCAAGGCAGAGGAAGCTTCAAATTTCCTGATGGTTCTCCTTTTTAGATTAAATGATAAAGATGATATACTCATCTAAAGACCAAGAAATTCAAGGGGTTTTAAGGAGTTAAAGAATGTTTGTGGTACAGATCAGGATGACACCACATCTGTGAAAACTTTGCTTTGCTTGAGTTGTAGACCAAGTAGTTAAAATGTAACTCAATGAACTGAGGAGGCTTCCTGACTGTTGTTACTATTCTTTACTATTTGTTCAGTGCTGACAAGGCATTCTCAATTGTGTATGACACAAAGATGGCCCCTTCCCTACAGAGTAGAGGGGGCTTTTAAGATTTACATCTATAATGTATAATTGATACTTATACACTGTTATTAACTCTATTCTTATGGGCTTTGCATACAATGGAGGGTTATTAAGAGGGCTTTGAAAGAGAAGTCGTGGGTAATTTGGCAAATCTGAATGAGCTTCCTACATGCTTTCCATGCATATATTCCGTGCCCATGTCTAGTCTTCTTTCCTCATTAATCTAATTTCTTTCTGATTGTTCTTCGCCCTAGAGGTTAAAAAAAAAAAAAAAGAAAAGAAAAAGAGATATTTAAAATCAGTTCCATCTCATCACAAAGAATCCAGAAAATTATTCCACAATACCAATAAAATAACAAATTCCATTAAAAAAAAAAAATAGTCTTAAAAAGCTGCTGAAACTTCTCAGCTAGTTTTTTTTTTTTTTTTTTTTTTTTGGGTAGCAACTGTTTAATTTACAGTAAGTCAAGAGGCAGGAGGGATGATAAAGTTAAGCTCATGCTGTTGAGAACAATTATCCTGGCCCAGAGACATATGTAGCCCCAGAAGGTTGAACAGACCACCATAGCTTAAAGGCACTAAGATAAAAGGGCACGTGCTGTGTGGGCCCAGTGGGAGCAAGGCCACAGCCTGCAAACAGAGCCCACTCAGCTTTCATTGGATTTGTGCCTCTCTCTCTCCCCCTCTGCCTTTTTAAAAAAAATTTTGATTTATTTAATAAGACCCTGGTGCAGAGAATGGTAGCTGGGACAGCGTGACAATATCAATCTAACATTTGCTACAGACAAAAACAGCTGGGCCAAGAATCATGGCAGACTCTTTCTAAAAGACTGAAGACACTCAAGCAAGATGTAAAGTAAAATAGATGAAGTCAGGGGACGTTTAGATTCTGCACCAACTGAATAGCAGCAACTATTCTTTTTTTCCCTTGTCTCATTAATCATGCTGATTAATTGTTGGGATAATGATTTCACCAGTTCATGTAGTACACAAAAGGATTATCCTCAAACTGTGCATAGCACTTGGCATTTACTTCTACATATGCCAGTATCTCTGCATTAAAATGTGAGGATGCTTTTAATTTTCCTTTTTCTATTGTCCAGTTTTCCTGGAAAATGAATTGTATGTTTTTCTCAAGGATGGAAACAAATAGAGAAAACTTCAGATAGCAATTAATAAAGGAGATCACATCTTTTTAAAAGGAAAACAGTAAAGGAGATAAAAATAAAAAAATAAAGAAAACAGTTATGTTCCTTCCAGCAAGTTGACTTGTGAGGCAAGTCACACATTTTACCAGAACAAGGGACAAAAGATTGATAAAAACACAACTCAGTGGCCTGGTTTTGTCCTGTGTTTTATAATGGACATATCAGGAAATCCTTTATTTTCCTCATAGAAGTAAAGGTCCATTTCAGAAGGTAATGTAAAAGATATAATTTATTTTGGATGAGGTTTCAGAGTGCTCTGTCTCCAGCAGAGCCTTCTTTAGATGAAATCCTAGATTAAGTATCTAGAATTAATGATTCAGACAGAAACAGTCTTATCTGTTTCAATAGTGACTCCATGTTAACCTTTCCACGCAAAAATTATCAAGATGTTAATCTTTTCAAAAGGAGTAATTCATGTTTCACCTCAAGTGACAGCTTTCACTTTGTCTCCTCACTGTCCCACTGCAGCCATCAGATCAGGGAGGACAAGCAATACCTTGTGATCAGTTGGGAGTGTCATATCACACTGGCACATCATAATAATAAAGATCTTCTTCTCTTCACCTCTAAAGGTTGCATGATCTTAAATTGCACATAAGTTTGAAACCACTGCAATCAGCACATGGGGACTCCATGAGCAGG
>NW_010334984.1:13364-22737 GCF_000700745.2 Antrostomus carolinensis
TTATTGCAAACTATTTGCTTAGCACTGGCACTGAAGAACAGTGGAACAAATGGAGTTAGATGCAATATGTATTAAGAAGAAAGGCTGCAGTCCCATTTCTAGTAGTCATGCTTAAATTTCCCCTGTGCTTTAAAAACTGCAGTGTTAGCTTTTCTCGCTCATTAAACTGCCTCTTTTCTATATTGAACCTAACTTGTATTTTCTTTGCATTTTCAGTTTACGTAAAAATTGCATGTTCTGAAAAATTCGAGTATGATGAATGAAAACAGAAACGGTCTACGAGGCCGTGCATATAGTGGTACAGACATTGGACTGTCCAGGAAGGGCATGTCATTGTTACTGTGACAATATACTATAGAGGTTATAACTAATCCAAAATGTAGATGCTGTGCTTCCCATGCTGCAGGAGAACTGTGGTGATCACAGACACAGCACAAGTGCTGCCTTTGGAAAGGTGGTGAGCAATGAGCTGGGACCACCATTTGCAGTCCTGCACCCATGCACATGGTCCATCCCACACTCCTCTATCCAAGGTGGCAGCACAGCCTGTTTAATCAAGGGAACTGCTGCATCTCCCCAGCCTTATGCCCATACCTCTGAGTCAGTCTGTGTAATCCTGCCAAGCAAGACCAGCTGAAGGTGCAGAAACCTTTCTACAGGCTCTCCAGGAAGGAGGAGGCACACTGGGTTGTCTCAGCCCCCTTTTTCTGCTACTTTTGAAGCTTTCATATTCTGTGTTATTTTTATGCACTTCTTAAGCATCTCACAGCCAAGGGACCGTAGCAGTTTATTCATTTAGAGACAAGCTCTGCCCTCACTTACATCCAAGCAACTCATGGCCCTGGGAGACAAATAAATCTGCCAACAAGCCATCTTTCAAAGTTCCATTTCTTAAAAAAAAAAAAAAAAAAAAAAAAGCAGTACCAAAACAAATAGAAGGATTTTGCAGCAAATGAAGTGTGGTCAGTCAAGTAATACTGAGCTGAACGTTGAGTGAGTTATGAGCTAATTTGCTGTGATACAGTGCGTTATGAACCTGGTAGACTACGGAGGCTTCAGCAAGCTTGATGAGTTCTGTAGTTACTCCAAATTCATGAAAATAAACCACCTTATTCCACTTTTACATACAAACAAATTATTTCTTTCTCTGATTCTCTGTAACAGTCAGTAGTCAGTTACAATGCTAAATTTCTTGCGGTACAGCAGATAAGTATTACCACACCTCTTCTCAGTTAAGGCATCTGAAACTCCATCCTGGGGATACTCACTAACACCAACACTTTTAAAGTTCTCTCAAGTGTTTTGCATCAAGCATCCTTCTGACTTTCAACTTACGAAAACATCCCATTCACCTCAATAAGCTATTTTTTTACACATTTATCAAAAAGTAAAGATTGTATGAAGCCTTACAGTGTACTACATAGCAGTATGATGTCCCACTTACAAATTTATTTTCTGACTTTTTTTTAGAATAAGCTTATTTGCTAAAGAAAAAGCTCAAACATTAATGTCACTGCTCTATGTTGTGTGCAAGAGTTTGTCAAAGCAACAGTTTTGCTCATATAAAAGCAATTTTTGAAAATGTTCTGAGCTCTCTTTTCAGGATATTCTTCCTGAGAAGAAGTGTTGTGTATCTAAAGGGTGGAATAAAGCCTCAGATCAATGTTCTTTTAGCTCTTCCCAACACTAAGATGTTCACATCCATATTCTAAACCACCGCTACAGGTTTATGCTGCAGAAGAAAGGATATAAGAAGCGTGGACATTCCCCACTGAAAGCTACTAGGAGGTCACACTAAATTCCATAGCTGCAGAGCCAAATATCTCTTGCTTCGTATTAGCAGATGTGTGCATGGAAAGACTCTTTGATTCAGCTCACTGGTTATTGCTGTTCTCCTCATTGTTGGTTGCATAATGATGTGGCCAAAACCAGAGCTGTCTGTCTCCTGCTAGATTTACTGATGCAAAACCCTAAAAATCCCATGTTTATTCACTTTATGTTGCAATCTGTCATAATACTGACATTCATTCTAAATTATCACAGTGTTTACTTTCATTTTGGTCTAAAATTCTTAGTTTCAAAAAAAGGTTTGTAAATTTGGTATTTTTTAATAGAAAATGTCTTCTATGACTCAGACATTTATTTTCAGGGTTTTCAAACACTTCATAACTCAGGAATAAATTAATGAGGAATAGAAAACATTGAAAAATTCCCCAGTTGAAATTATTATAATGTTTTAACAAGTTTTGAGTGTTTTTTTCAATACTTCAAGTGTTTGCAGCACAAGTAAAACATATTTATAGAATCATAGATACTGTGGTTGGAAGGGATTCCTCTGGATGTCTCAGGACAATATTTCTGCTTAGAACAGGTTTCTCACCAGCACGAGAGCAGGATGGCTGTGCCCTTGTCTTGCTGAGCCATGCAAACCTCCACATATGGAGACTCCATAGCTTTTCTGGGAAACCTGCTCTGGTCTCAAACCACAAAGTTTGTAGCAGAACTCAGACACATATTTATGCTGTGATATAGAAGTGAAAATCAATTCCAAAATTTAGATAGAGACACTTAAATGGTTCATGTCTTCACAAAACTGCAACCAGAAAGGAAAAAAAAACCCAACCAAAGGAAATTTAAAAAATCATCTGGACAGTGGGGGTCACATCTAAGTGCAAAAAAAAGGTGACCACCACCCTCCCAGCAGCTCCACTTGTTTCAGTTTGCTTCAAAGGCCAGCCTAGAGCAACTGGCAAAATCTGCAATATAGCCACAAATTTTACTCCTGCAGAATTGTAATCTCTGATGAAACTGAGAAACAAGGACAGTGCCAGGCTATTTGTGACTACATTGACATTTCTACAGTACTTTGACCACAGTAGTCTATCTTATTTCAGTATAATATTCTCCCTTTTCCTTGACTCAATAGTGAATCCTTCTTTCTTTCTGAATGCCTTTTGTGAAGCTGTAACAGAAAATTAATTCCAGCATAGAACCAACTGTATTTAATAATGAAAAAAAAAAATTGATGAGGATTTACACATTTTAAGAATGCACACATTTATATCCACATATGTGTGTTTGTGTAAATAGTATATATAAACACAGATCTGTAGAAAAAATTGGTAAATATATAGGCAGATATAAATAGACATAATTATATTTACCATGTAATTTCACATTTGTAACAGAAAATATGCATTTATTCATTAAAAAAACCTCTAAATATTTAATCATTGAAGAATTTACTTAAATTGTAGTTTAAAAACACTCACTTCTGGCAGCCAGAGAGTTATTTTTTCTAATTGTTCACTTCTTTTTTTTAGCTCCTGTTCCGTTTTCCCTTTCTCCTTTGTCTTTTCAGATATAAGAGAGCTGTTCATGCCTCCCAAGTGCATTGAGCCACATTTTAAAATCACCTACAAACTTGTATGAGGTATCCATAGTCATTAGGTGCCCCTGGTGGAGCTATAATGAGATAGCACTGACTGATGGATTAGACCTTCTACTCAAGATGAAGTGAATACAGTAGTAACCTTTGAGGTGAAATGTGTCACAAAATAACACAATGATATTTCAAGATTAAATGTTTCTTTGTGCCCCACTGAGCAAAATATACTAATTTATTAATAATAAGCCAGATTGCTACCAAATGCATGCTATTAGCGCAGAGATTATGTTGTTTATACAGCACTCACATGTTTGAGTAGATATGCTTTTGAAGAGATTTTAGGTACTTTATATTATTCATTCGAGATGCTTTGTGTCTCAAAATGCTGAAGGACTCTCCCGGCTGAACAGTGTTGACACCTCCCATGCAGTTTCCATAGCTCCCAGAAGACTTTGAAAGGCTTTTTTTTTTTTTTTTTCTTTTTTTCCACAAATGGGATCTCAACAAGAAGCATGCTTACAAGATACATCTATACTGCTAAGCGTGGCTGAACCCTGATGGCCAAGCAGAGAGCTGGAGCTACACTGCTTAGAGCTACCTGCCTCTAGAGCAAACTGTACATGCCCCTGCAGTGTAGTACTTGCACTGGTATCCTCTGGGCCCTTGGTGTCCTAGAATGTAAAAATTGTTAGGAAGAAGCAAGTTTCAGCTTCTGATAGTTTAACTTGACTGGCAGCCAAACACAACACAGTCACTTGCACCCTCACCCCCTTCCCTCCCCCACCCAGGGAACAGGGGAGAGAATTGGAGCGGTAAAGGTAAGGAGACTTGTAGATTGAGGTAAGAACAAATTAATAATTAGAGTAAAATAAAATTAAAATAGTAATGATAATAATAATGATAACAGCTTGCTCTATATATATAAATGAGTGATGCACGGTACAATTGCTTACCACCCACCTATAGCAATCCTGGAGGAGCAAAAAGGGACCTTTAACCCGAAACTGCAATCCCGGAAAAGTGAGCCCAGGCAATTCCCAAGAGAATACCCCCCTGCCCTGCTTTTCGGTCAACCCTCATTAATATACTGAACATTATGTAATATGGCAGGGAATATCTTATTGGCATGTCCAACTGTCAATTCTGGGTTTTGATAGCTGCTACACTTTCCCCCTCCCAGTCCTTTGTACTTGCAAACTACCCAAACACAATGTCCTTGTACCTTATCAACATTCTTCTCATGTCAAATCCTACACTGAAACCAAAACACAGTTCTTCCTAGCTACTAAGAATAAAATTAAGTCTACCCTAGCAAAACCAGGACACAGGTAAAAGCTATTGTACAGCCCTCTAGGGAGGTGATGGAGAGTAGATGTGTGTATCATGGAATGAAGGAATGCATGAGGTGCTGGAGAGTGTAAAACTTTCTGTGATATTCTTGGAGGATCACGTAGGCTACACGTGAATTGAACCAGTTAGGTGCAATCTCATCCTTTATGAGTGGTTCTTGGAGTGAACTATCCCCAAAACTATGTGTTAACTTTTCTCAGATAAAACTAGTTGGTTGGCTCCAAAAAAGCAGCCAAGAATAAACTAACATTTATGTAAAGTAAAACATCAGGCACCCTGTTTTATTTATGGACATCTCAAGGGAGAGGAGCTGGAGACAAAGTTGACCTGACATGTTTTTCATCAAGTAATTGAATCACAACATTTATGAACTCTGGTTAGGAGAGATGGGTAGATTCTGGAAGTGCTTGTTAAGGTTTTTTTGATATCCCAAGCAGAGTATGTTCAGTGTTGCAGCAATAACTAGACTATTGGTATATAGGTTCAGGGTGATAAATGATAATCAAAGCAAAAAAACCCTACCTCATTGAATATATATATGTCATCAAAACCTCATTTCTGCTCAAGGTGAAGATTACAGAAATGTTCATTCAGAACCCCAACTTGCTGTCTGGATCAAAAAGTTCCTTTCTGAGAAAGACATACTGAGATTCAATGTGTTAGTAACACATCCATATGTGTTCTTTTTTAAAAATTTACATCTTAATTATGGGAACATGACCTTATGACTTCTATGGGCATATTCTGCAGCAGTGCTAACCTGGGAACACTAAGATTCCCATCTCCATAACCAGACCCAACAGCTGTCTCGAGAGAGAGAGAGCTTAGTATATCTTTTCCCATAGTATTGTATTTTTTCTTTATATGAAAGTTCCAGTGACTTCACACTCAGAAAGCCAAAAGTTTGCACATTAAATAATGGGATAAGTAACAGCTATGAGGATAACTGTATTCTTAATTTTCCTATACTATAATCTAATTTCTTTCAAGACTTTTCTGTGAGCATTCTGAAACTTAATGTCACACAAAACCTAACAGCAATTACATTATCTTTTCAACACACTGTAACATGGAAGTTCTAATTATTTCTATGGATATTACTCATTAAGTCTGTCCTTTCAAGAGATAAATGTTGTTCTGCTAAACCTTACCTGATCCCTGAATGCATATTTTGACCTAAGTCCTACAAGCTTTGCACTGACAAAGTTGTCTTCTCTGAGAGTTTTTTCAAAGAGCTTTTGGGTCAGGTTTTATGCTTGTGACTCATAAATAAAAGCTCTCAGTCCTTCCTGTAACATTTCACTCAAGGTTAATCATTATATAATACAGAGACACCTGAGAGAAAGCCTCCACTGCCTATACACTCTCCAGAATACTTTAAATTCTAAAATCCTTGCTTTCCTCATCAAACTCCCTAATTGCTTAATTAAAACTACAGTATTTATCTAACAAGCTACTGCAAGCTCTCAGAAATTTAACTTGCAGTAATTAAAACACAGTGAAACCCTTACAACCTCATACATCTTGAAAGATCCTTTTTTCCAGCCCCTTTTTACCTCAAAATATTTCTTGTGTTTCATTTTCATAGAATCATAGAATCATAGAATTATTAAGGTAGGAAAAGACCTCTAAGATCAAGTCTAGCCAACAACACACCACCACCATGCCTACTAAACCATGTACCGAACCATTCCCTGAATTTTGCTTCTTCATATCTTACGTTCCACAGTGGTACCTGCTGACTTGACAGTTACCAAATTTACATAGCTCTTGCCTCTGACACCTAAATCCCAGTGCACAGAGCTATCCTGGGCTGGTTTCAGGTTGCTAGCATCACCTGGTTAGCAGGACACTGCTAGGCATTTTCAGACCTAGCTAGAAACAGATAAGAAGACTATGAGCATGGAGCTCACTCTCTACATATTTATGTACTTAATTATAGTAAGGTCTTCTTCAAAATTTGAGAATCCCCTTGCTCTTGACAAGCAATTCAGGAGAGCCCTGCTTGGGCTTCACACCTGTGGCAGCCATAGACCACAAGGCAAATGAGACCATTTCCAATTCCTCAGCTCCCTGCTGAGGTTAGTGCAAACCAGCACCCCAACATATACTGAGGTAATTACCAATCTACAGGAGCAAAGAGTTAATTGAAAATCATAGGCTCTTTCAGACGGTATCAAGCCTGCAGTTCTCCAGAGAATCTAGAAATGGTAATTACTAAGTGAGCACTTTCCCTGTGCTCTCACCCCCTGAGGGTGACCTTACTCTACAAAAAATCCATCCGTCTCTTGTGTGCTTTATGCATCTTCCCTGTGGAGTATACATTTTATGTAACAGGATGATTAATTCTTCTTCTCCACATCAGGGAGAAAGAGTTCCTTGAAGAGGCAAAGCAAAAGGATTGGGGTGATGCAGTCCTCGCTGAAACAGACTTTCATGAGGTTTACTTTGCTTTTGTGCTTTGAGATGTTATTATTTAAATGGACTTGATGCTGGTAAGTGGGAACAGAGAAGGTTTTTGCTATGCTATTAGAAGATAATTGATTTTCAGCTTATCCCCCTGAGTATTTAGTGCCTGCTGGGCATTACATGATAGACTGTACTCTGTATCTGCTCTTCATACCAGTTTTACCTGTTTAAAAAGCTACAGTGTACCTGGGAACTTCAGCTCCATGTAAGGTTTAGCTGTTGCATTGGAATTAAAGACACTGAAGAAATCCTATTCTTTTGTGCCCTCAGCTCACTTCCACTTTTCCTGAACATTTAACCAAGAGTTTTGTTCATGTATATTACTATCTATGATCAGAGGGCTGTCTCGGTATGGAAGTACTACCTATAACCTTATTCTATACACTTAAAGAAGCATTTAAAATTAGGCACTTAAATTTGCATATTTATAAGTACCCTGAATGTAAAAAAGTAGCCCAGATAAAGAAAAAAAAAAAAAAGTAATTACTGACTTCAGAGAAGTTCAATGTTCTTTGTTTTCTTTGAACAGCAGAGAATTTGTAGATTCCATCTTGGTGTTGGAAATGCTGATCCTGTACAGACAGCAACAGGTTAGCCAACCTGTCCTTTCTTTCATAGTGCTTGAAATAAAATCAATTTTTTATTCTGGGGTCGCTCCCTGCTGTAATCAATAGACTCTTCTTGTCTTATCCTCCTCTAGCAAACAATACAGCTTTTGTGAATCTTAGTATACTCACAAACCCCAGAAGCTTCCTGACTCAGGACTAGAAAAATACTGATGAATGTTGCTGGTAGGAGCTCCTGCAGATAACCATTCATTGCAAAGATACTTGTTCTTAACAAGTACTTCTGCAGGTGCTATCACAGCTAGACTCTTTCCAGTATCTCATCAAACTCACTGGCATTTCCAAACTACAGCCCTCAATGTAGGGATGTCCAAAAAATGAAAAGACTTCTTGAAGTCATGGGGGAAGTCCATGGCAAAGCAAGAGCTTAAGTTTAGATCTCCTGATCCTCACTGCAGTTCATTAACCCATCACTACTATTAAAAAAAAAAGAACAAACAATGAACAGGCAGAGGGGTAAATGCACCTTGAGTGAATTCTCAGTGTATCATAAATTCATTAGAAATATGCCATGCTAGCTCAAGTAACTTAGCTCATTAAAACCTGGGGTCTGTTCACTTCTGTGTTCTTAGCCTATATTACCCTTTTTTTCTGCTTTATTATGATGTAGTTATTTTTTAAATTTAATTCTGTTGAGAATAGCTAGCAGGTTGCTAATGCACTTACATATGCATTGGAGGTAACAAAGGTGCGACATCTGTTCTATCTCCTTGTCACCACATCTGGGAAATCTCTGCATTCTTCACCTGGTATGACTTACCACAAGGCACAGCTCAGTGCAGATAAACACACAGAAATGGGAAAGAAGTTCTTGGTTTGTCACATCAACTCAATGTCAGCATTTCACAAATCTAGGACCTACTCTGAATAGATTCTTCCCATTACGCATGGATCAGAAATCTATGAGCGGTACTTATTTCAGTTATTCAGAGAGATTACTCACTAAAAGCCAGGAACACTATTGCCATCATGCAATAGGTAGTGTGTCCATCATGCAATGTCAGCAAAGGCAAGTGCAGGTCACGTCTCACAGTGTAGACCTCATTGTATTTGAGCACAGAAATTGTTTTGAGCAATATATCTTCCAGACTTTCCATTAAAACATATCAGTTAAATAAATAAATAGCAAATTTTGAGATAAAATATAAAAATATTGGAAGGAAATGTACTGATTCTGTCAGATTTTACTTGAAAAATTATTGAAATAGATTATTTCCACCTTATCATTTTCACTTTCATAAGACAACCTAAAGCAGATAAAACGGTGGTTCCTAAGCAAACAATATTGGTGACATTGAAATATTTTTTTGTGGGATATGAAAAAAACCTGGGAGATTTCAGATTTCATTAAAATTCACAAACTCATGAGATACTAGTACACCTGTGTGATGGGAATTCTGTTTTTTCTGCCAATTCTTGTGTGGATACTAGACTAAAATCCTATGGTAAGTAAAACATGAAGCCAGACAGATGAAGGTGCAGTTTTAAGAAAGGACTGTTCTACCTCGCAGACTTTTATGAAGACATAAGCAGGTGGCTA